>NC_133773.1:147495180-147525599 GCF_003597395.2 Chelonoidis abingdonii | reverse complement strand
CTTATCTCGAAACGCCACTTAACCCCAGCCCCATAAAGGTGAGCATAAAGTGGAAAACAAAAACCCAGGCACCCCAGGCTCACACATCCTTGATTCAAAGACCCTGGCTCTAGAAATGGTCCTAATTCCTGCTGTTGCCTTAGTGACGCCTTTCAACACAGCCTCCAGCTTCTGATACCTTTTAGCTCCACCTGCAGACCATCCCAGGCTTCCCGTGCCTTGGGCTCCCCATTCTATACACCGTGTTCCCCTCTGGCCTCCTCACCCTCCCAGCACGCAGGCCCTGTCTGATAGGGTCCCTCCAAGTTCCGCATGTGCCCTTGACCTCCTAAAATTCATGTACTCTCCCCTAAGGGTGACCAGAACCCACGACAAAATGCTGAAAATGGAGGGGTAATAGTATCCCTATACTCCAGTAAAAAGACCCAAAATCGGGATTTGTCCTATATAGATGATCGAGAGTGTTACATCTTATCCATCCGACTCCCCCCTACGCTCATCTTCCAGTTCTCACATTTATGCCGAGGAAGAGAGGTCCTGTAACCTGTGGTCCATCCGACAGTGCCTCTTGGGTGCCGAGAGCCTAGTATCTGTTTCCTCTCATAGTCCTGTGCGCCTGTCGCTCTTGGCTTTTGGTCCACCAGGCGTGCCCTCTAGTGTAGCTAAGCTACATCCAGCTCCCACATCCCTCTCCGGGCCTCACCCACCGTGCCTAACGCTCCCCTGGGCTCCCCGCCGTGCCCTGCGCTCCCCCGGGCCTCCCCTGTCCACCTTGGCCCCCCCCCCCCCTCCCCACCCCGGCTCCCCCGTGCCTGCCCCTCCTTCCACCGAGTTTTCCCCTGTCCTGCCCTCCCCAGGCTCCCCCGTGCTCTTGCCCTCCCCCAGGCTCCGCCCCGTGCCCTGCTCCCCCGGGCTCATCCCCTGTCCCCGGGCTCCCCTGTCCCTGCCTCTCCCAGGACTCCCCTGTCCCTCCTGACATCCCTGTCCCTGCCCCTCCCCAGGCCTTCCCCCCTGCCCTGCCTCCCCCGGCTCCCCTGTCCTGCCCTCCCCCGAGGCTCCCCTGCCACTGGCCCCTCACCCCGGGCTCCCCCTATGCCTGCCCTCCCCCCGAGTTCCCCCTGTCTCTGCCCTCCCCCAGGCTCCCCCTGTCCCTGCTCTCCCAGGCTTCCCCCGGGCTCCCCCTGTTCCCTCCATGATCCCCCTGTCTCCCCTCCCCCAGGCGTTCCCCCCGTGCCCTGCCCTCCCCCCGGGCTCCCCCCAGTGCCCTTCCCTCCCAGGCTCCCCCGTGCCCCGGGCTTCCCAACCTGCAGCCCGCGTCCACAGCCCCGGCTTCCCCGCGCTCGCCAGCGCCGCGGTCGACGGCCCTCACCTTTGGCCCCGCAGCAGCTCCGGGCCGGGTGGGCAGCGGCAGCTCCAGGCCGGTGCCCGGGGGGAGCCCGGGGGGAGGGCAGGGACAGGGGGAGCCCGGGGGGAGCGCAGGGCACGGGAGGAGCCCAGGGGAGCGTAGGGCACGGGGGGAGCCCGAGGGGAACGCAGTGACAGGGGGAGCCTGGGGGAGCGCAGGGCACAGGGCATGGGGAACATACAGGTTCGGAGGACTGTGTGGGACCACAGGGATACAGGACCCCCGGCATGGAGAGCGTGGGGGGAGTCGGATGGTCAGATGTCCCGATATTATAGGGACAATCCCGATTTTAGGGTCTTTTTCTGATATAGGATACTATTACCCCCCATTTTCACATTTGCTGTCTGGTCACCCTAGGGGGGAGTCACAGGACATTAGGAGTCAGGGGCCATGGGGAACCTTGGGGGACCCTACAGACAGGGGCTGTGGGGCAGGGGGAGCCCGGGGACAGTGGATATGGGGAGCCCAAGGCACGGGAAGCCTGGGGACTGGTCTGCAGGGGGAGCTAAAGGGTATTGAGAGCCTGGGGCTGGTGTTGAGGCGTCCAAGGCACAGCAGGTCCATAGGACCCAATTTCTGAGCCAGGGGTCCCTTGAATCAAGATTGGTGGAGCCTGGGTGCCTGGTTTTGTTCCAGCTCATGCCAGGCCTTATGGGGCTGGGTAAGTGGGTTTGCAGAGGTGGGGAAACCACTGGTGGCCAGGGTGGTCACACAGGGCTGGGTGAGGAGTTTGCTGAGCTCTGACCTACATCACCTGTTTTCAAAGGGTACGTGAGGTGCCAGCCATGTGAGGTCTGGGACCCTCGAGCTGTAGGACCCCATCTGCTCCCAGGCACTGGGGCAGGGTTGGCTCCTTTCCTTGGGTGCTAGTGTTTGGCTGATGGGTCTCCAGCACTTCTCTGGGGGAGTCTCTCTCCCTCCCCTTCACTCTGGTTGAGGGAGCAGCAGAGTAAACAGGTTTCAAAAGGGGAACACGCTGGGAGCTTCTCCAGCCCTTGCTGACCTGACACCCCTCTGCATGTCCCCGTCCCACCCCCACCCCCACCCCGTCGCCCCTCCTTTAGAGTGGGCTGGAAGGAGCCATGTGCTGGCAGGAAGGGGCAGAGGAGAGAGGCTGCCGCACACTGAATGAACCTGGCCACGGTAGCTCTGCTGCCTTGGCTTTTCCCTGTTCAGTCAGGCCTCTGGGGAATAGAACTGGCTCAGAACCCACCTTCTGGGGGTGCTTCAGACCCCTGGCTTTGTCCAGTCATCGTGTTGGAGGTAGCCAGGAAACACCTGGTTCTGGGCCTTTCCTTCCTTGGAGTGAGGGCATGGTGTCTGCAGCCCGCTCTAGAGAGGAGACATAGCCCCTGGCTGGAGACTCCAGGGAGAAATAGATCTGCCCCAGCTTCTCAGACTAGCCCATGTCCACACCCCACGCCCTCTGCTCAGGCTGCCCTTTCTCAAAGCCTCAGCCTGTCTCAGCTCAGTAACTAATGTGTGGGAGATCCAGGGAGAGTATGCCAGTCCAAAGAGCAGCCACCTCTGTCTCTGCTGTCCCTCATTAGGAGACATGTCCATCAGCTGAGACCCACGTGTGCTTCTGTCCCACCCTGGTCCCAGGCCTGTCACTTTCTGAGCTGTGTGTTCCTGACCCCTGAGTCCGAGGTTAGACACCATTTTGGCTAGCGAGTGTTTCTGGTAGCATATTTTGCTGTGTTCTGGTTGGGGCCTTTGTGCCTGAGAACCAGGAGCAGAGCAGGGCCACAGCAGCGACTGAGGTGCTTGGTTACCAGAGACCTCTCTACTGTCCCTGGCCCCACTACCAACCTCGACAAAGCATGCCAGAGGGGGGGAATCCCTGGGAGAGGCTCTGGGCTGGGGACGCTGTGATGCTATGAGCAGGGACTGTCAAGACCTGGGGAAAGAGAGGATGAAATGGTGCCATTTTCTTCCTTTCATGGGTCAGGGGGGGTAAGTGACTGAGGCTATGTGTAACCAGCAAAGCTGGGCATGGGCTGGCCTGAATGCTGCCAGTGTGGGTAACAGTCGTGCAGACAGTGCAGCGTGGGAGTGTGCACGCTCGGGGCCATGCCAGGCTTCCCTGCTTGTGCTGAAGCACACACTGCATTGTCTTCACCACTGCTGTAGCCAGGTAATCCAGCCTGAGCCCAGCTTGTTCTGTGGAGAGAGACTCTAACCAATCCAAAGAAGCCAGGCAGCAGGAACTGGGCGAGTGCCACCAGCCAGGGAACACAAAACCCTTGGGGCCAAAGTGGGAACTGTCTCTTGGGGCTTCACACATGCTTTCCTGGGACCAAATGCTCCAACCCAAACTGTAGCCCCCCCTTGGTATGCGGGAGTGAGTCTCCTTGGAGAGCCACAGTTCCCCCAAGTAACCTCTCTTTGGCTTCAAGGCTGCTAGCAGAGATCCCCTCTCCACAGCACTACCCCGAGGGGTGGGTCTCAGGGGAACTGTGATGCTGGTCCCCTGAATTGCATTCTTTAGCTCAGGAAGTGAATCCTAGGCAGCCACCAGACAGAACTGAGAGACTGCCCTTTTTGAGGCATGCTTTAGATCTGGTGGGATGTGTTCTAAATCTGTCACGTACACCTCCAAGATTATCACAAGTTTGAATGCAGAGCCTCATTGAGTCAGATGTCTCTGAGCACAGGACATCTTCCTCATGGATTATTATAATTATTTAGGATTTACACTATGGTAATATGCAGAGGCCACAAATAATCTAGGACAGTGTTTCTGAACCTTTTTTATACCAGGCACTGGCTTGCGGTCTTCCTAAACTGTGTCAGGGATATCTCAGGACTGGCACCCGTCCACAGACTGGTCGTTGAGAAACACTGATCTAGGGGATTTACTCCTGTCTAGAAAATCACGGAGGGTCCTGGCTTCCCTGCTAGTGAATATGGTTTAGGGAACCGCACAGGTAAGATGAGGGATTGATTATGAGATGGGATTCACTTTAGGGTCAGGAATTGTGAAGTTACCGTGTGCTTATGGGGGAGGATCAGCCGGTCTGGCCTGGGGCTCACAGACAGCCCTAGCTGAAGTGATTGCTATGAGGAATGTAGTCTTCAGGGACAGACGATGTACCAGAAAGATGGTGGTGAGAAAGTGTGGGTCACTTGTCTAGGAAGCACGTAACTCCAGGATCTGGGAGTAGGAACGTGGTAAGTGGATGTGACTGCCAGATTCATTTTGACTGTGTTTAAGGTCACCTCAGATTTTTTCAGTGATGGCAAAAAGTCTAGGGCAGCAGGTACATGTGCTGGAGTTGCTCGTCTGTGAAGGGCCCAGGGACAGAACTTTTTCCAGTCTGCTGCAGCAGTTTGCCTTGTGGACAGACCGTGGCTCTCTGATAAGGTTGGCTGCACATTGAGGCGCACACCCAGTCCCAGTCTGTCAGGGTTTTGCCACCAAGCAGGCTCCTAGTTGTAGAGATTTTGGCTTCGGGTGGGCAGTGTGACCCTGTTTCTGGGAGAGGTGATCCAGGCAAGCAGGGCTGTGGAGGGGTTATGCTGTCTGGGAGATGGGAATACCAGTACTGATGAACCCATTTTATGGCTTGCAACAGCCCTCAGGCCACGGCTTGTTTCATTTTCCTGATTATTGCTCTGGAAATTGGAAGCATGGGGGGAACCCTGTAGAACTGCTAAGCTCCGGGCCAGGCTGAAGCGCGGGGTTACTCCCCAGAGTCCGTTCTCTCTCTAGAATAGAACTGTTGCCACTGGTGATCTGTCTTGTGTAGATAGTATCAGTGGGGTAGCCGTGTTCGTCTGGATCTGTATTGCTTTGTGTAGATAGGTCTACTGAGGTTGTTCCCCAAGGCGTTGGGGAAGCACTTTTGCTGGACCCTGCCACTTCTGTCTGGGAGACAGCCAGCCACCATCATTAGATCACATTCCCCAAACTAGACTGTTTCTTGACATCTAGAAGACATCAAAGACTGAACAGAGCTCCCCCCTCGACAGTGGCTGTGGTCTGTGTATGCTGAACTACTTCTGCACTGATGGGAGGAAGAAAAGCCTTGGCACACAGACTGCTCCTAATTCCAACCCACTTGTGTGTTACCTCTCCTTTGCCACGGACTTCCGGTGTGGCCTTGGGTAAATCGTTTAGCTTCTCTGTACCTCAGTTCCCCATCTGTAAAATGGAGATGCTAGTACTTCCCGACCTCACAAGGGTGTTGGGTGGATAAATAGGATTATGGGGCTTTTCCATTCTGCAGTAATGGGGGCTATGTAAATACCCAAGACAGACAGACAGTTGGGTCTCTGTAGTCTTCCACAGGCCTTGTATTGTTGGGTGATCAGAGTAAGGTTCCTAGCCTGATCCTACCACTACAGATGGAGGTGGAAGACAGAAGGGCAACGTAACCATGATAGGTGATCACTGGCCTGCAGAATTAACTAACTGGATAGATCTCAAGTTGTGTCTGGATAATAGATTATAAGGGTACAGTACCATGAACCCCATAAGTTTCCAGAAAAGGTGTAGAGTGTTTGTGTGTTTTATCTAACACCTGAAGAGGTGAATTCATAGATTCATTTATTCCATGACCAGATGGGAACACGGAAATCATCTAATCTGACCTGAATAACACAGGCTGTGGAGTTTTCCCAGAATAATTCCCAGAGCAGATCTTTTAGAAAAACATCCAATCTTGATTTTAAAATTGCTAGTGATCGAGAATCCATGATGACCCTTGGTAAGTTGTTCCAAGGGGTAATTACCCTTCTTGTTAAAGGTCTACACTTTATTTTCAGTCTGAATTTGTCTAGCTTCAACTTCCAGCGACTGGATGGATCATCTTACACCTTTCTTTGGTAGACTGAAGAAATACTTGTTCCCCATGCAGGTACTTATAGACTGTTATCAAGTCACTCCTGAACCTTGGTCTGCATCCTTTGTTCCTAGATGTAGATGTTTACATTGAGATGTACTAAAATGCTGCCAGAATCGTTTGCATCAGTCCTGTGACAGACGTGCTGAATTTACTATTGAATTGGTGGGATCTCCTGTGGAAGCTGTTGGCTCCACTGATGTGAATGGAGACTCTTCTGGTCCCAGTAAGTGGAGAGCTGTCTGTGCAGAACTCCTCAGAGGGTCACCTAAACAAGGATACATGTGGATCCCTTGGCTGCTTATGTGAGCTGCTGCTATGGTTAGACACTTGATGACCCAGAAAGGCCAAAAGGGAGGCTCTTGCTCTGGTGAAGATCTTCTGCTGGGCAGAATCCAGGGTCCTTGCTGTGAGCTGGCCTAGTAATGATGTGCAAGCACATGTCCTTTCAGCGCAGTCTTCTCAGAGCCAGGATGGGATGAAGCTTCCCCACTGATCATTTCTGTTGTGGGCTTGACTTCTGTGTCATAAGCACCTGTGAGCAAGTGCTTCATTGGACCATTGGCCCTCCATCACTTTCATTCTTTTCAGGGTTCAGGGAAGATTTTTGTCCCAGGAGAAGTCGTATGCCACTAGCAGAGCCTGATGGTTAGCTATTCTCAGCTGCAGAACTGCAGAAGGGTACAGCTTCCTCCCCAGTAAATCTAGTCTGGCTTCATATGTCTCGAGGAGTAGATTTACAGGTTTGCTCTAGTTCTCACTTCTCCTGAGCTGCAGACACGGCAAGGGAATTAGGAAGCGGATGCGTGAAGAAAACCCCTGAAGTCTGTTTGATGGACAGCTGGAATTTGTCTGCCTTTTCAGAGGCACAGAGCCCAGTGTTGCACTGGGGAGTCCTTCGGTGGTTCTTTAAGTTATTCATGGATAACGACCTCCATTCAGGGTCTGTGCTGAGGCTCAAACATGTCAGATAATCACTAGTGCAGTTCTCATACTAGGTCCCCAGAAGGCCTTGAAGATTCTTGGATTTTGGGGTGACAAGGAAGAGGGGGTCCACACTGCTTCCTCAGGTGGTGATGAGGAAGGGCAGGAAGTTAGCCCTTTCTTTGTCATCAAACACCTTACTCACAGTAATTTGGGAGGATATAGATGTCACTAGATGCTATTTGTGGAGGTGGGGTCTGTCTCTTAGGAGGATGATCCCCAGAGCCCCTAACGAGAGGCTGCAGATGTGGAAACAATGTTGGCTGGTTTTTCTGCTGGATTGACCAGAACCAATAGATCAGCCCCACAGGAATAAGGTGACATGTTACAGGTGTCCATGGAGGAGCTGTTCATGCACCAGACAAGGTAGTCATTGATCTCGAGAAATCAGACACTGGATATAACCCAAGTTGGATGGCAGCTGCAGGGATCCTGAGGGCTACAGGACTGATCAACAGACTTGATGGCAGAGTTTGATTCAGGGGCTTTCAGGTCCCAGGCCTTGGTTCTGAAGCTAAAATCTTCTAAGAGATTTTTTTAGGGGGTGGAGGGAAGGAGGGAGGGAGACGAGAAGGGGGTATATGGCTAAGGGGGGATGTTAGGAGACGGCTTACTGCTGAAGCAGAACCTGAACGTTTCTCTGACATCTCAAGAGCACCACGCTGCACAAACAAAGAGCTCTGCATCTAAGTGTCCATGACACCAGCCTCTCTGGTTCATTGGCTCACAGATAACACGGCCACTGTGTTTACCTCTAGTCTGACCTCCTGCATAACACAGGCCATAAGACTTTCCTGAATTAATTTCTGATTGAATTAGGGCAGATCTTTTAGAAAAACACACGAGATCTTGATTTTAAAATAACCAGTGACGGAGAATCCACCAAGGCCTTTGGTAAATCGTTCCAGTGATTAATTACCCCCACTGTTAAAAATTAGCACTTTATTTCCAGTCTGAATTCATTTAGCTTCAACCTCCAGCCATTGGATCGTGTTAGACCTTTTCTCTGTAGACTGAAGAGCCCTCAACTGTCAAATTTCTGTTCCCCATGTAGGTACCTGTAGTCTGTGATCAAATCATCCCATAACCTTCTCCTTGGTATTCCTCAGAGCTTGACTTAAGGAGATCAGTCACTATAAGGCACGCTTTCCAGCTCTTTAAATGTTCTGTCCCGTCTCCAATTTATCAACACCCTTCTTGACCCGCAGACACCAGAACTGTACACGTTATCACAGCAGTGGTTGCAACAATGCCAAATACAGGGGGAATATAATATCCCTATTCCTCCTTGAGAGTCCCCTGTTCATGCATCCAAGGCTCACACTAGCCCTTTTGGCCACAGCGTCACACTGGGACCTCATGCTCAGTTGATTATCCACCTGAAGTCCCCGGAGTTATTTTCAAAGTCATGGCTTCCCAGCATAGAATCCCTCATCATGTCAGTATGGCTTGCACCCTTTGTTCCTAGATGTATGACTTCACATTTGGCCATATTTAAAACACATTGTTCAGTTGTGCCCATCTTAGATTGCTATAGTGACCTGTCCTCTTCGCTGCTCGTTTCACCCCTCCCCCCCAATCTTTGTGTCATCTGCAAACTTCATCAGCGGTGAGTTTTTCTTCTAAGTTATTGATTAAAATATTAAATAGCAGAGGGCCACTGATCCTTGTGGGACTGCACTAGAAACACTCCTGCTCAGTGATGATTCTCTGTTTACAATTACATTTGGGGACCTATTAGTTAACCAGGTTTTAATGAATTTAATGTGTGCCATGTTGATTGTGTGTCATTCTGGTTTCTTAATCAAAATGTCACGTTGTACCAAGTCTAAGTGTACCTTAAGCAACCAAACCTGTAATCTCATCAAAACAAGATCCCACCTCAGTCAGGATCTGTCTCCCACACAGCTGTGCTCATTGTCTATTACCTTCCTGTCTTTCCCATCTGAGTCCTCTGTCTGCTATTCCATTATTGTGCCCTGGATCAGTGTGGGGCTGACAGACCTATAATCACCTAGCGTTCTCCAGTGCTCTGACGCCTAGGGTGGGGGTGGGCTTCAGAGCGTGAGCTCAACTTCAGTGCTCTGTGTACGCAGCTATTTCTAGAGTGCTAGCATGAGCCCCACTTGCCCACGTCTATGGACCCAGGCTGAGGGATCACTCCCACTCACTCCCGAATGCTGTGTCGACGTACCTCGTCAGGGCAGTATGCACAGCTTCAGTGGTCACTACTCCTGAGGGAACGATGACTATGGCCCCATCTACACAACGCGTGAAAATCGATTTTAGATACGCAATTTCAGCTACGAGAATAGCGTAGCTGAAATCGAATATCTAAAATCGAGTTACTCACCCGTCTTCACCGCGCGGGATCGATGTGCGCGGCTCGCCATGTCGAATCCGGAACTCCGTTTGTTTTGGTGGAGTTCCGGAATCGATGTAAGCGCGCTCTGGGTTCGATATATCCCTGTCTAGACGAGACGCGATATATCGAACCCCGAGCTTTCGATTTTAACGCGCCGAAATGGCGCATCGTATAGACGTGGCCTATAGTACAGAGGGCTCTCTGTGCAGACAGAACTCAAAGGAGACACATCAGCTACGCCATTGTACAGACAAGGGCAGGTCCTGTGAAAACTTCCCGACACCTAACTCTGCCAGTGCTCCTTGATCCCACCTGGCAGCCCCGCTGCTAGCCCTGCCCTCAATTCCCACACTGTGCTTCACTGACCCATTCTGTGGGGCATCTGTGATTTCGATAAGTGCTTACTACTGGTTGCAATGACTTCCTCCATCTCGTGTCACTTGTATCCTAGTACTGATGAGACATGATTCGGGAAGGGGTCACGGCAATCAGTGCTACCCCCATCTCTCATCCAGGCTCCTGTCACGTCCTGTCTGATGCGCAGCCTGAGTTCTCTGGGGCATGGACTGCACTGCACGATAGGACTCTGCTCCCTGACTGGGGTCCCCAGGCTCTTACAGGGAGAGAACAAAGCCGGTACCAGTGTGACAGATTGCTGAGTTAGCACTCCCCTCCCAATGTACTGACTACAGCCCCGCACCCCAACCCTGGGTTCTAGCCTGGCCCTTCCCTCACCATGACAGTGGGGCAGCGACTCTGCTCCCTCACCAATGCTTTACCACCAGCCTGAGAGGCCCAGTTCAGCTGCTGAAGGGGAGTCCCTGAACAGCCTCAAGGGATGAAAAGGACCTACCAGCTTCTCTTGCTAGAATCCCAGCAGGTTGCTATGGTCACAGGAGGGCATTTCAGCTTTTTTGAAAACACAGATCTATGTGACAAGAGCATCCATGAGGTTGCTAAGTCAAGCACTCAAGTTAGCAAATGCCAGTGGATCACACTGGACTGGGACTCAGGAGATCTGGCTTAGTGTTCACAGGCCTGCTGGGTGCCCCTGGGGGAGTTGGTAGAGCCCAAGGTCTGGCTTGACCTGTCCACAGCAGGCACCTGCCATGGCTTAAGCTCAGGCAGAGACTAGAAAATGGCCTTCCAGAGTAAACGGGGCCTCCCTGGCAAGGGTTCCCAGCCCTTGGCTCCATGCACTGGATGGAGTCATCAGTTTGTTATGGCAAGCTTCATAGTGACCCTTCCCCCTGCAGTGACTCCCCCTCCTATTTGGCATCCCCAGGACAGCATGGCCTGAGTCCTGCAGCCCTGTCCCACTGAGGGCACATGCCCAATGCTTCCTGCCAGCAGTGCTGTGCTCAGGAAATGCAGCCAGAAACACACAGGGAAGCTCGGGGTTGCCTTTGGGAGGTGGGATCTGTGTATAAACCCCGAGTGAGTGCTCCCAGGGCAGCCAGTGTGTGCAGTGTTCCCCCTTTCCTTCTCCAGAGCAGGGTGGTTGTGGGGGGTTCTCACTGTCACTAGGCAGCATTGCCTGAACCCCTCCTGCCTCTTGGCTGTACTGGACTCTGGCTGGCTCTCACCCTGCAGCTCTCGGGAACAGCAGCATGCTGGGCGCTGTGGAAGGAGGCTGCAGCTCACTCTGTCCCTTGAGTAATGACTCTCTCCAACCTGTTGCTGTCCATACTAACTAGGTGTCCCATCCATTGTGTCTTCACTGCGTTCTGCCTTACAAGCATCTCCCTGTCTAGGCACAGCTCCAAGAGCAGGAAAGGAAATTGCCCTGTGACTGGGAGTCTGGCTGGGCAACGCATTGAGCAGAATGCTGAGCAGAAAGCTGCTGCATCAGGTGCCAAGTGGCAGGCTGGCTGTGGGCACCACCCTCCACCACTCCAGAAGGGGATGCCCCAAGATGGGAGGGACTGGGCAGCTCCCTCCCTACCCAGGGTTGGTTTTGCTAAGCTCTGAGTTGTGCAGCTTGCTGCTTTCTGGGGGAGGTATCGGGAATCCAGCTCACTCAGCACCTGGGAACTTTGCTTGTTCTCAGCACCTGTTAACTCTGGGCCACTCTGCAGAGTCGGCAGCTTGGTTACAGAAGAACGAGCTGTAAGGGATGTGGGTGCAGCACCGTGCACGTGCTGCGTTGCCATCTGCAAAACAGGGTAGCAATGCCGCTGTGCAGTTCCCAGATGAGGCGCTGGGGGGCAGCACAGGGTGTAATCTAGGGAGCAGGGCCCGAATGCGAGCTGCAGGGGGCGATCCCTTCTATGCCAGGCCCAGCCTTGCTCACATGCAGTAGGGAACAAGGCAGCAGCACTCAAAGGGTGCTGAGGAAGGGGTGTGCGGGGAGGAGGGGGGCGGGACTTTTGGAGTTGCTCAGCAGGCACCTCTGGATATTCACAGACCTTGGACATCAGGGACACTTTGGGTATGTCTCCACTGCCCATGTCACTGCGCGGCAGCGCGGGCAGTGTAGTCACGCTTTATCACCCGGGGAGAGCTCTCTCAGCAATAAGAAATAATCATCCCGAACAAGCGGCAGGAGTGCGGCTCCCAGCGATAAAGCTCTGTCTATACTGGTGGTTTTCAGCGCTAAAACTTTTGTCACACGGTAGGTGTTATTTCACACCCCTGAATGACTAAAGTTTTAGCGCTGAAAGTAGCAGTGTAGACACAGCCTGAATTGCACGGCAAAGGAGCGTTGCTCCCGGCGTGTTAGTGGCTCTAACTCTCCCCACAGCTCCAAAGCAGTTCTCTTCCACACCCCTTGGGGTGTCTGGAGGATGGCAGGGGGCACCTCAAGCAGGACTGCTGAGCATGCGCTGTGATGTGCTGCATGCGGGAGGGAGTGGGAACCCTGGCTGGAGCAGAGAGGAGGCGTGAGAGCGGAGGAGACTGGAGTTGGTACAGGGTGTGGCCGGAGATGTATGCCCGGGTGTGATGTGGGATCACAGGGTGGGGGGAGCGTGTGTGCTCATGACAGAGCTGATGTGGCAGGGAAGACATGTAGGTGCCCACGGTGTGAAGCGTGTGTGCAAGTGGGTGCAGCATTGTGAAATGGACCATAGGGCACTCTCCTAACCTGCCCTGGGCTGGGCTGTATCTACTATTGCTTGGAGAAATAGAACCAAGGGCCCTGCAGCGGCCAGTGACTCCAATTGCCTCTGACACGAGGAGTGACAGGGGTCTAACTCCGGACACATACTGTAGTGCCCGAAGTGAGGGCAGAGGAGGATTCTGTGCCATGCCATTTAGATACAGCGCACGGCAAGCCTAGAGCCTCCAGCTGAAGGTGGTAGGAGGGGGTCTCTGAGTGAAATCCCAACTGAGCTGAGTTGGAAGAGTCCCTGCTCCTCGAGAGGAGATTGCTTTACGGATTGTCCCAGGCCCTCACACCTGGAGTAGCCGGGGGAATGAGGGGCGGCTGCAGGCAGAGCGCCCAGGCCTGTAGTAACCGGGGGAACGAGGGGCGGCTGCAGGCAGAGCGCCCAGGCCTGGAGTAGCCGGGGGAATGAGGGGCGGCTGCAGGCAGAGCGCCCAGGCCTGGAGTAGCCGGGGGAATGAGGGGCGGCTGCAGGCAGAGCGCCCAGGCCTGGAGTAGCCGGGGGAATGAGGGGCGGCTGCAGGCAGAGCGC
The DNA here is from genome assembly GCF_003597395.2 of Chelonoidis abingdonii. Lineage (NCBI taxonomy): Eukaryota > Metazoa > Chordata > Testudines > Testudinidae > Chelonoidis > Chelonoidis abingdonii. The sequence goes on along the minus strand of NC_133773.1, from coordinate 147,512,360 downwards.
CCAGGCCTGGAGTAGCCGGGGGAATGAGGGGCGGCTGCAGGCAGAGCGCCCAGGCCTGGAGTAGCCGGGGGAATGAGGGGCGGCTGCAGGCAGAGCGCCCAGGCCTGGAGTAGCCGGGGGAATGAGGGGCGGCTGCAGGCAGAGCGCCCAGGCCTGGAGTAGCCGGGGGAATGAGGGGCGGCTGCAGGCAGAGCGCCCAGGCCTGGAGTAGCCGGGGGAATGAGGGGCGGCTGCAGGCAGAGCGCCCAGGCCTGGAGTAGCCGGGGGAATGAGGGGCGGCTGCAGGCAGAGCGCCCAGGCCTGGAGTAGCCGGGGGAATGAGGGGCGGCTGCAGGCAGAGCGCCCAGGCCTGGAGTAGCCGGGGGAATGAGGGGCGGCTGCAGGCAGAGCGCCCAGGCCTGGAGTAGCCGGGGGAATGAGGGGCGGCTGCAGGCAGAGCGCCCAGGCCTGGAGTAGCCGGGGGAATGAGGGGCGGCTGCAGGCAGAGCGCCCAGGCCTGGAGTAGCCGGGGGAATGAGGGGCGGCTGCAGGCAGAGCGCCCAGGCCTGGAGTAGCCGGGGGACTGAAGTTCAGGATTGAGGAGAGGGAGCGGCAGGCTGAGACTGAGGGGCAGCAGTAGAATTGATGGGGAGAGGGTGCCCTTTCGTGGAAGAGCAGGGGCTGGACACCTTCCACTCGGAACAGCACCATGCAGGGACTTGCAGTTCCCACAGACTGCCTCTTTGTATTCAAGACAGGGAAACAGATGCAGCTCTTGGATGCCTGCTGAACTGCCAGCAGTGTCCTCTGTGGAGCAGCAGGAAAGCCCTTGGCTCAGGGATGATGCACATTTTCTCACTGGCCCATTTGCCATGTTTTGTGTGAGCTGGCTCCCTGCACCCAGGACCCCAGCCTGGTACTGCCCGTGGGGAGCCCAGGACCCTGGCCCTTCACTGCCCCACACAGAGCTGGCTCCCTGCCCCCAGGACCCTGGCCCATCACTGCCCTGCATGAAGCTGGCTCCCTGGCGCAGCCTGTCTGCCCTGCACAGAGCGCCAATGTAGCAGAGCTATTTTTAACAGTTTCTTCTGCTTGAATTGAGCTGTGAACTTGTAGCATGTTTATGCCAAAGGGGCTTCCTTTTCCCTTTTTGCTGAAGAGGCAGCGCTGGAGATCAAAGCTTGTCTCTTTGGGTTTGTGATCTTGCCTGAGCTGAGAGGGAGGGCTCGAAAAGGGCCAGCAACTCCGTGTGGAGGCAGCCGAGTGTGCTAGAAACTTTGCTACCCTTGGGAGGGAACGTGAGAGGAGACATGCTGCAGCTCCTGCGCTGGCTCCATGCTCACACAGTCTCTCTGTTTCCGCAGGTCCAAGGGAGCATGGGAGCCATGAGCTGGGCCTGGACCTGCTGCCATCCTGCCCCCAGGGGGGCCAACCCTGGGGGTGACTAAGACAGAAAAGCAGCCAGGAGAATGGGCTCCTGGTGCCCCAGGCCAGGCTCAGGGCCAGCCAGGGCCAGCTGTGCTGGGGCACTTTGTCGGAAGCTTTAGGGGTAAAGGACAGAGGCAGGACAGCATGCCAAGAAGCCTCATTCCTGCTCCTCCTGTTCAGTTTTCCTCCTGGTCACTATCTCATCAGCAAGACCCACAAGCAGCAGAGGATGAAGCCAGCTGGCCCCCTGGCCAAGCTATGGGCAGCCCTTAACACGGGGCTCCAGCTGCAGCTCTGACAGGTGGAGAAGATGCTCCTTCTGCCAGGTTGCAGCGCATGTACTGCAGCTTCCCAAGCAGCAGGGAGGAGGAGCATGGGAGTGGAGCCTGGGGCCTGAGGGCAGGGCAGGGCCGGGCCTGGCCGGGCGGCACGAGATGGTCAGTAAGGAGACCAGCCCCTGCCTGGCTCGGAGCAATGAGGGCAGCCAGGAGAAAGCCATGACTGTACGCTCGGTGCTGCTCAACCGCGACTCGCCCAACATCGAGACCCGCCTCAAGCACCGACGCAACCGCACCCAGCAGGTACGCTTCAAAGACCTGGTGGATGGCAACCCTGGGGAGGAGGCGAGCCCCCCGCAGGAGCCAACAGCCACACCTGACACCAACACCCCATGTGCCTCTACGCCTCCCAGGGATTCCCCTGAGCTGGTGGCAAACTGTGCCTCGGACGCCCAGTGGGGCTGGCACCAGGCCAAGCAGCGCTCACTGACGCTGCCTGTGCCCAGCAAGGTGTGTCTGAGCACGGCCATCCAGACCTCCCCCAGCCTCCAGCAGCAATTCCCAGCCTCCTGAGTCCTCAGCAAGAGCACCTGCGACTTCGCCCAGCAGGAGGTGCTGGCCGCCGCCTGGGAGCCTAGCAAGAGCCAGACAGGCTGCTGGGGCCCAGCCAGGGCACCCGCCTCCGCCAGAGCCAGCGGGGATCTCCCCCACTGCATCCTCACCAGCCTTTCTGCACACAACCACCTCCCTGCCTCCCCCCTCACCCAGCACACCAGCAGAGAGGGGCAGCCAGGCCCCACTCCACATGCCACTTTGTGCCACGAGTTGACTCCACCGCCCAGGGCTCCTGGCCCACCTTATCCAGGGACCATCAGGTGTGCTGCTGCCAACTATACCTCCCAGCAAAAGGGCTGCCCACCAGCGTCCAGCCCCGGCCTCTGCTCCCCCCAGCCCCCTGCATACACCAGAAACTGTGGGAGCCCTAAGGGCCGCCATGGTGCCCCTGCTCCATGTCCCCTGCACCCTCCCTCTGTGCCATGTGGACAGTCTGGGCCACCTGTAGAGCCACGGCCTCAAAGCAGGAGCCAGTTTGAGCAGAACCTGCCATCCCAGCCTGCTCATAACCACGTTGCCGGCAGCCATGGGCTCGGCCAATCAGCTCAGTGTCCCTCCCAAAGAGACCCCACTGCTGCCCTGCAGCAGCAACACAGCTCGTCCTGGGGCAGCCCCAGCTGCCTCCCTTCAAACCACACCCCCAGTGCAGTCCTGCCACCACCAAGCCTGCCCAGTACTACAGCCACCATGCTGAAGAAGACACCAGCCACCCTCAGCCACCAGGCTCCCAGCAGTGGATGGGCCCAGTCTGTGGCTGCAAGGCCCAGCATCTGCAGCCAGCTGAAGGCCACCCAGACCGAGTGTGGCCTCATGAACTTGGAGGAGCCTCAGCAACTGACCTCCACATCCAGCCAAGAGCAACCCCCGAGGACACAGCAATTCACCCGGACTCCAGGGGCCCCTTGGAGCAACGAGCCGCTGGGTGAGCCCTGTCTGACGGCCAAGCAGCTGGAGACTCTGCACCAAGTTCAGGACCTTCTGCAATTGGTGGTTGCAGCCAAAGGGCAAGTGGGTCTGTCCAAGGGGGATGAGCATTTCCTAACATCTCAGGGACATGTGGGTGTGGGGCCTGGGCAAATGGGGGACCTACAGTCCCAGCTGCAGTCCCTGGAAGGGGTGCTGGAGACCAGCCAACAAACCATCAAGATGCTGCTGGATGTCATCCAGGACCTGGAGAAGAAGGAGGCCCAGCGGGATGGGTGAGCAGCAGGGTGCAGGTGGGCTGCCGGGAGGGGGAAAGACAAAGTGCACAACTCCCTGCCATAGGTTTGGCTCAGCAATCAAACATGGTATCAGGTCAGGGAAGGATAACACTACTCCAGAGAACTTCGACCTACTGTCCAAACAGCACTGACCCAATGCCAGGCCGCTGACCCCCAGCTGTCCATGGGGCACCAGCCCTGCCATGCCTGCTCTCAGGCCTCCTCATCCCCTGCCAACACACATCTGCCCTCCCCCTTGGGTCACAGGGGTAATCCAGTCTCCGGGCACAGCGTGTCTTGGCCGTTCTACTGAGTCTGCCAGCCAGCATAAAGCACAGGGATGAGTGTGTGTCATGGGAGCGGAGATCCCCAAACTCATCTCAGACAGGGCCCTTAGATGGGAACTGCTGTCAGGCCCTCCTGAGCCAGGTAGGATTCAAACGGGTTCCCTGCAGGAGAGAGGCGCCGGAGCTCGTTAGCACTATCCTGAAGCAGCCAGGCCCTGTACCTACTATTGCTACCCCTTGGAGAGTGAGGCTGCTGTCTTGAAAGATCAGTTCAAGTGCAGACTTTTCTGCAGCTCACACAGGCAATGCCTCCTACCAGTGCACTCAGTTGCTAGCAAACCCATTGCACAATTAAATGTCCTACCTTCTTAGAGGGACAGTTCTTATTAAACAAAATACAAACACTAAAACTACACCAGTAAAACAAATGCTAACACTGTCACGGAGTGTGGGGGAGTCCGGCCCTGCACCCCTCTTCCTGGGACTCACAGTGACTCTCAGCCAGCCAGTAAAACAGAAGGTTTATTGGACAACAGGAACGCAGGTTACAGCAGAGCTTGCAGGCACAGTCAGGACCCCTCAATCGAGTCCTTCTGGGCTTTCAGGGTGCTTGGATCCCAGCTTAGGATACCCTGAATTCCGCCCCACAGCCCCAAACCCAGACTGAAAAACTACTTCCCTCCTGCCGGCCCCTTCCTTTGTCCTCCTTCCCAGGCAAAGGTGTTGACCTTTCCCCTCCCTTACCTAGCTCAGGTTCCAGGCTCTGGTATTGTCCATCCCCTGAAGTCCTCCCCTGCTCTCCCATTCCCGACACAGACAGCCCCTACTCCATCACAAACACACCATCCAGATGTACCTCCCCATAGGATGGTTTGCAATACAAAATAACAATGCTAATTGCAGAGTCCTCACACTGTGAGAGTCATTAACAGAGTTTGAACCCATGAGTTGCAGATCCACCACTTAGACTTCCACAGCTCTGGGGGATGAGGAGTGAGGAAAGCTTGCTAATATCCTCTGTGTGGGTCAGCCCATGGAGCAAGACAGGACACATTGTCACCATTCCATGAGTGTTTGGGAGCTAGTGGTGGGATGCTGGTATCAGGGTTACTGGGGACAGAGCATGATTTAGTAGTTCTAGACATTACAGCCAAACAACTATGCTTCAGTTTGAGTTGTCTGCAAGGACTGAACTCAAGGCTTGGATCTAAATACACAACCTGCTCCATTAGCGTGAAAGTAGTAACAGACTCAGGTTATGTCCACACTGCAAACCCCCTCCACAACAGTGAGTCGCAGCCCAGGTCAACTGATGTGGGCTTGGCCTTTGGCGCTGAAAACAGCAGTGTAGACATCTGGGCTTGGGCTGGAGCTGGCTCTGGGACCCCCACCCCCTTTCACTGGATTTCAGAGCCCGGGCTCCAGCCAAAATCTGAATGTCTGCGCTGCTATCGTTAGCCCCAGAGCCTGAGCCCTGCCAACGACAGTTCATCGATCGGGGCACTGAGACTTACTGCCAGAGGTGCGGCTCATTTCTTTTTGCAGGGTAACCCTATCCTCAGAATCCTCCATATGGGATGTACCATGAGGGAGTGACAGCAAGCCGCACTGCATCAGTGGGGTTACACATGCATTTAGCACATTGCTTCAGAAAGGCTGCAGAGCAAAGTGGATGAGATTTGGGTCTGTCATATTAAGCACGTGGATTCGGGACCTAGGCCTATCTGTAGAGATCTGGTGGAACCTCCTAGTTCTCTGTAAACCAGGTGAATGCTAGCTGCCTTCGTCTAGGTTGTGGTGTGAGCCATGGGTTACTAGTGGTTGTGAGGGACAATAATATATTTGCACCAGTGGAAGAGCTGGGCTTAGAATTCACGTTCTCCTGGTTTACAGCTCAGCATGCCTTGCCTTTGGGTCACGCATGTATTCTGGCCCCTTGCCTGTACAATGTGGATTGGCAGAGAGGAATGCAAGACTCGGCAGCTGATTTGCACTGCTCTCTCCAGAAAAAGGAATCTACAGCAGCAGTGAGAGCACAGACTGACTCCCCAAGGCGGCCTCTGTTGTTGGGGATCCAGGCCTCCCTGCTGTGTGCAGTCAGGGCTCTCCAAACAAAGCACTCAGTGTTCATGTCTGTTCATTTCACTGATACTGCTGCTCCTGGGAATGGGGATGTGGGAGCAGCACCAGTGCCCCTGATGCGTGCCAGACATGGGGCCCAAAGTGTGAGTCTGCCCCTCCCTGGAGACCAGAACATCCACCTCTACCAGTGTGCCTGAAGCATGGCCAGTTCTGGTGTCTGCATTTCAAAAAGAACGTTAAAGTTTGGAAGAGAGTCAGAGAAGAGCTACAACGATTCGAAGTTCTGGCAAACCTGCCTTAATAGTGAGAGGCTTAAGAAGCTCAAGCTATGCAGTTTATCCAAGAGAGGGATAAGAGGGGATGTATTGCAACTGGTTACTGCCTGCATGGGGAGCAGAGGGCTCGTTAATCTAGCAGACAAAGGCAAAATGAGATCAGTGGCTGAATGCTAAAGCTAGAAATAAGGAGCAGTTTTTTTCTAAGGGCATGTTGCTTTAACGTGGCTGTGCAGTCATGGCACAGCGCTGGGAGGGAGTTTTCCCAGCGCTGTAAAAAAACCGCCCCAATGAGGGAAGTAGCTATCAGAGCTGGAAGCACAGCTCCCAGCATTTTCACTCTCCTGAGCGAGAAAGTTGCAATGCTGAAAAGTAGCAGTGTGGACGAGGCCTAAGTGTGGGTAATTAACCACTTGAACAACTTACGGAGGATTGTGGTAGATTCTCCATCACTCTTAAATGAAGAGTGGATCTCTTTGTCAAAGAGGCACCGTAGCTCAAACAGAACTTCCATATGGGCTTACCGCAGAAATTACTGGGTGAGGTTCTGTGGCCTACACTCTGGGTGGTCAGACTAAATGATCACAGTAGTACCCTTCTGGCCTTAAAAATATACAAAAGCCTAGACATGTAGCACTGGAGGGGACTTTGCTAGGTCATCTAGTTCAGTCCCCTGCACTGAGGCAGGACTCGGTATTATACAGATCATCACCGACGGGTTTGTCTAACCCAGGAGTGGGCAAAACTATGGCCCGCAGGCCACATCTGGCCCGCCAGCCGATTTAATCCAGCTCTCAAGTTCTTGCTCAGGAGCAGGGTCGGGGGCTGCACCGTGCACGTGTGCTGTGGCTCCCAGAAGTAGTGGCATGTACCCCCTCTGGCTCCTATGTTTAGGGGCAGCCAGGGGGCTCCATGTGTTGCCACGCTCACAGGCGCCGCCCTCGCAGCTCCCATTGGCCAGGAGCTGCAGCCAGTGGGAGCTGCAGGGGCAACGCCTGTGAGCAGGGCAGCACACAGAGCTGCCTGGCTGCGCCTCTGTGTAGAAAGCGAGGGGGGACATGCAGCTGCTTCCAGGAGCTGCTTGAGGTAAGTGCTGCCTGAGCCTGCATCTCTGACCCCTCGCATGCCCCAACCCCCTGCCCCAGCCCTGATCCCCCTCCTGCCCTCCAAACCCCTCAGTCCCAGCCCGGAGCACCTTCCTATACCGCAAGCCCCTCATCCCCAACCCCACCCCAGAGCTTGCACCCCAAGCCGGGGCCCTCACTCTCCCGCACCCAGCACCCTGCCCCAGCCCAGAGCCCCCACCCGCACCCTGAACTCCTCATTTCTGGTCCCACCCTAGAGCCCTCACCCCCCCAGTGCCCCAGCCCCTCCTGCCCTCCGAACCCCTCAGTCCCAGCCTGAAGCACCCTCCTGCACCCTAAAAGGCTCATCCCACCCCACAGCACACCCCAGCCCCGCGGCCCCCCCTTACGCCCAACCCCCTTGCCACCAGCCCTGGACCCTTCCAGCACTCTCGACTAGACCTAAACTCCTCTTTTTCTGGCCAATCGCAGAGCCCTCACCCACTGCACGCACACCTATCAAACACCCCATTTGTAAGAATCACGCCGCCGTACACAATTTCCATACCCAGATTGAGCCTCTACTGGCCAAAAAGTGCCCCCCCTGGTCTAACATGTTCATTAAGCTCAAAGAGGGAGGTTCCACCGACCTCCTAGATAATTTGTTCCAGGCTTAACCACCTGACGTTAGGAAGATTGTTTTCTGATTATCAACTAAACATCCCCTGCTGCAGTTTTTGCCTCTTGTCCTGTCCTCAGTGGACAAGGAGAACAGTTTGTCACCCTCCTCTTTATAACAACCTTTTACATACATGAAGACAGTTTTCATGGCCCCCTTCAGTCTTCTCTTCTCCAGACTAAACAAACCCAATGCTTTCAATCTTTCCTCATAGGTCATATCATTTTTGGTGCTCTTCTCTGGACTTTCTCTAATTTGTCCACACCTTTTCTGAAGTGTGATGCCCAGAAGAGGACTCAATACTCCAGAGGAAGCCTTATCAGTGCTGAGTAGAGCAGAAGAATTACATCTCGTGTCTTGCTGACAACAATCCTGCTAATACATCCCAGAATGTTTGACTTTTTTTTGCAACAGTGTTACATTGTTGACAGGCCCGGCTCTAGGCCACAGTGTGCCAAGCGCGCGCTTGGGGTGGCATGTTATGGGGGGCGCTCTGCCGGTTGCCGAGAGGGCAGCAGGAGGCTCCGGTGGACCTCCTGCAGGCGTGCCTGCGGATGATCCGCTGGTCCTGCAGCTACAGTGGACCTCCCGCAGATGTCCCTATGGAGGATCTGCTGGTCCCGCGGCTCAGGTGGACCTCCCGCAGGCGTGCCTGCAGATGCTCCACTGGAGCCGTGGGAGCAGTGGACGCTCCGCAGGGACGCCTGCGGGAGGTCCACTGGAGCTGCGGGACCGGTGAGCAGCAAAGCGCCCCCTGTGGCGTGCCGCCGTGCTTGGGGCGGCGAAATGGCTAGAGCCGGCCCTGATTGTTGACTCATATTTCATTTCTGATCCACTAGAACCCCCAGGTCCCTTTTCACAGTACTCCTACCTAGACAGTCATTGCCTACTTTGTATTTGTGCAATTGATTGTTCCTTCCTAAGTGGAAGACCTTGCATTGTCCTGATTGAATTTCATCCAATTTATTTCAGACCATTTCTCCAGTATTTCCAGATCATTTTGAATTCTAATCCTATCCTCTAAAGCCCCTGCAACCCCTCCCGGCTTGGTATCACCATCCCCAGACTTGATAAGCGTGATCTCTATGCCACTGTCCACATTATTTATCAAGATATTGACTAGAATCAGACCTAGAACAGATCCTTATGGGACCCTACTCAGTATGCCATTCCAGCTTGACAGTGAACCATTGATAACTACTCTCCGAGTACCGTTTTCCAACCTGTTGTGTACCCACCTTATCGTTGGTTCGTCTATGATCTATATCCCTAGTTTGTTTGTGAGACTCATAGACTCATAGGTCAGAAGGGACCAATATGATCATCTAGTCTGACCTCCTGCACAAGGCAGACGATCATGTGAGACTATCAAAAGCCTTAGTAAAGTTGAGATATATCCCATATACTGCTTCCCCTTGTCTACCAGGCTTCTTGGTTTGACATGACTTGTTCTTCACAAATCCATTTTGACTGTTACTTATCACCTTATCTTTGAGGTGCTTACAAACTGATTGCTTGATTATTTGTTTCATTATCTTTATGGGCATAGAATTTAAGCTGACTGGTCTACAATTCTCTGGGTTGTCCTTATTCCCCTTTTTATAGACAGGTACTATATTTGCCCTTTTCCAGGCCTCTGGGATCTCTCCTGTCCTCCACGAGTTCTCAGAGATAATTGTTAATGGCTCAGAGATCTCTTCAGCCAGTCCCCTAAATATTCTAGGATGTATTTCCCCAAACCCTGCTGACTTGAAAACATCTAACTTGTCTAAGCAATTCTTAACTTGTTCTTTCCCTATTTTAGCCTCAGGTCCTACCACAGTCACACTGATGTTCACTATGTTAGTCATGTGATCACTGCTAGCCTTTTGGCATTTAACATGAATCTAGATACTGTGTGCCGTCCTGGCCATCTCACCTCACCTACTGTACTGCAGAATTAGGGGGAGCTCAGAGATGAAGGAGCAACAAGAATGATTTGAGTCTTGGAGAAATTCTCTCATGAGGGTCTGACCAGCCTGGTATTGCTCCCTTAGAGAGGAGATGCATTAGAGGAGATTGGGCTATGAAATACTGAATGGGCTGGAGATGGGTGGTAGAAGCAGGAGCTCCTGTTCTCCCTGGTTCACAGCACATGGACAGGCAATGGAACTGAATGGGGAAACTTCAAACCGATCAAAGGAAATACTTTCATACACACTGTAATTATTTTTTGGAACTCTCTACCACAGGATGGTGTTAGGGCCAAGAACTTAAGATTTAAAGCAGGGCTAGGCATCTGTGTGGAGAACAGAGGAACGTACTCGTGTGTGAGAATAGTTGATGCTCAGAAGCGAGTCCAGGAATGGATTGACTCCAGTCCTGAGACAGGGCTTATCACCTCGTGGGCTGGATGAGACCACAGTTGGAGCACATGACCCCACTTCTGCCTGCTGTAAGGTTTCTTACACCTTCCACAGAGGCAAATGGTCCTGGCCCCCATCAGAGATAGGAGACAGGGCTAAATGGGCCATGGGGCTGACTCAGGCTGGCAAGTCCAGCTGCTGTCTTTATCTGTTGTGACAAAGTTCTTCCTCTACCTTGGAGGGTCCTGCGCTTATTGGCAGATTTGCTCACCTCACAGATTCACCCTGTGGGTCGGGAAACCGCCACATTCCAGGTCAATTCCTCCTGTGTTTGATCAGGAGTTGGGAGGTTTGGAGGGAACCCGGGCCTGCCCTCTATTCCAGGTTCCAGCCCAGGGCCCTGTGGACTGCAGCTGTCTAGAGTGTAGTCCTGGTACAGTTGCGCAACAGCTACAACTCCCTGGGCTACTTCCCCATGGCCTCCTCCCAACACCTTCTTTGTCCTCACCACCGGACCTTCCTCCTGATGGCTGATAACACCTGTATTTCTCAGTCCTCCAACAGGATGCCTACTCACTCTCAGCTTCTTGCACACCTCTTGCTCCCAGTTCCTCGCACACACTTCCTCTCCTCTGGCTCTCTTTGGCCTGACTGGAGTGAGCCCTTTTATAGCATCAGAGGGGCCTTAATTATAGTCAGGTGCTTAGCAGTCTCACCTGACTCTTACCAGGTTAATTGGAGTCAAGTGTTCTCATTAGTGTAGAGCAGCTCCTGCTCTGGTCACTCAGGGAAAAGAAAACTGCTTATTCAGTGACCAGTATATCTCCCTTCTACTACTCTGCTGTTCCCAACTGGCCTGAGTCTATCACACTGTCCATCCAGCTTGATCCTTCTAATGGTTTCCTCATCCCACAAATGCTACATTATACCAACAAGGGGCTGTCTCCATGCTTCTTGCACTATCAGCTATGGAGGGCACATGTACAAAGTGTGTCGTGTTTGGGGCGAGGTTCACTCCAGGCTTTCTACAGGCCACAGGCTCCCCAGAGAGCTCAGAGTGCAAAGGACCACCAGGTTTTCTGCTAAGCTACCATGAGGAGGCGTTCCAGCAGGGTGATCATGTAGGTGATCATGTACCCAGTGGCGGCTCCAGGCACCAGCCTTCCAAGCGCATGCCTGGGGTGGCAAGCCACAGGGGGCACCCTGCCAGTCACTGTGAGCGTGGCAGTCAGGCTGCCTTCAGTAGCATTTCTGCGGGAGGTCCACCAGTCCCACGGATTTGGCGGTGGGTACGCCGAAGCCGCAGGACTGGGGACCTCCTGCAGGCGTGCTGCCGAAGACAGCCAGCCTGCTGTGCTTGGGACGGCAAAAAAGCTAGAGCTGCTCCTGCTCCTACGACCCTGATCTGCAACCTGGTGAGAAGCATGAAGTCTGTTCTGAGTCAGGGAAGGGTTGGTCCTGCTTTGAGCAGGGGGTTGGACTAGATACCTCCTGAGGTTCCTTCCAACCCTGATATTCTGTGATACTAACTCAGCTTGGCCCTGCACTGAAAACTAAATGATACAAACGGGGGAGTGGTAAATAGTGAAATGGACAGGTCATTGCTAGAGAGCGAGCGGGATCCCTTGGCAACCTGTATGCAAATAAAAAATACACATTCTAATATGGCTACCTGTGAACGCGTACATCTAGCAACAAGAACTAGGCCACGCTTACAGAGTGGGGGACTCTATCCTGGGAGCAGGGACTCTAGAAGTATCACATGGGGAACAAGTATTTAATAAGGGGCTCCTCAGTCCAGCAGAGAAATGTATAACCTGATCCAATGGCTGGGAGTTGAACATAGACAAATTCAGACTGGAAATAAGGCATAAACTTTTACCAATGAGCAGGGATGAAAGTAACTAAAAGGACTTACCGGTAGGCTGGAGTCCTGAGTGGGGGCGTGGCCTCAACCGGAAAAGGCAAGGCCTGTAAAGATTTAAAGGCCCTGCGGCTCCAGCTGTGGCTGGGAGCCCCAGGGCCTTTAAATCACACCCCAGAGCTACCAGCTGCAGAGGTGTCTGGGAGCCCCGGGGCTGTAGGGCGAAATAAAGGCCCGGGGCTGCGGCCACCACAGAGCTCCAGGCCTTTTAAATCCAGACCCGAGCCCAGCAGATGGGCTCGGATGGGGATTTAAAGGGCCAGAGGCTGCAGCTGCTGTGGAGAGCCCCACGCCCTTTAAAGCGCTGCCCAAGCCCTGCTGCCAGAGCTCCAGTGGTGATTTAAAGGGCCTGGGGCTCCCCGCAGTGGCCAGAGCGCTGGGCCCTTTACATTCCCACCCAAGCCCAGCTGCTGGAGCTCCGGCGGTGATTTAAAGGGCCGAGGGCTCCCCACAGCGGCTGGAGCTCCAGGCCCTTTAAATCACCTTCAGGGAAGCCAGTCCAGTCCGGCATTGCATACCAGCTCTTGACGGTACATGGGACCGGACTGGACCGGCTTACTTTCACCTCTGCCAGTGAGAGTAATTAACCACTGGAACAATTTACCAAGGGTGGAGGCGGATTCTGTATCACTGACAATCTCTCAGTCAAGATTGGCTGTTTTTCTAACAGCTCTGCTCTGGGAATTATTGCGGGGCTGGTCTCTGGCCTGTGCTATACAGAGGGTCAGACTAGCTGATCACAATGGCCCCTGCTGGCCTGAGAATCTATGCAAACCATCTAGTATGAGTGGCACAGGCTCATCCTAACCCTCTGCTCACACTGGCATTACCTCCCGGAGATGGGTCTGAGCCACTGTCTCTGTTGTGCTGAGGAGAAAGCAGTGGCAGGTTGCCTGGAGAGAGTGAGAGGTGGAAGCCAGGAGTCCTGGGTTCCTATAACCCAGCCTTCCCATCCCATAGGCAAGATCCTGGAGGCTTCCCTGTCTCCTCTCCAAAAGCTGTGAGTGATGCTGCCACCCCACCCACAGCTCTGCTGCCTGTGGTCCGGATCCTCAGCCCCACTTTCTTAGCCCCTCTTCGTGTGACACTCCCTCAGGATGCTCTCCATGCCCCTTGTCGTCGTCTTGCCATCTGTAGTTCTCCAGGAAGTTTTCCGATCACCCTGGCCCATTGGCTCCTGCTCTGTTGCCTCACTGATGTCACTATCCTACCTATGGCAACGGAGTGATGTTACAGACCCTTGGGGAGTTCTTACAGGGAGGGGTCTGAGAGACACTGGGAACAGCAACCCCAGGGCTCCTTGCTCATGGGGTTTCTGCTCTGTTGTAGGCGACACTCATACCGGACAGGGCAGGATATCGCCAACTGTGGGACCTGCCGGGACTGCGCGTGCATAATCTACAGGTAAGAGCCACCTCGCCAACCCTGGGACGGATCCCCAGCTTGGTTCCCTTCCTGCCTCCACCGACCAAGCCTGTAGCAGAATTCCCTGTTTGGCCTCCCTCCTGCAGTGACTGGCAGTTTGGTGCTGTTACTAACTTAGCGCTGGGGACCCTTCAGAGACCAGCAAACCTGGCCTGGGAGAAGGCAAAGCACCCCCTCAGGGACTCTGCACTCTGTGAGCGGGTCAGCAGCAGTCTGGGCTCTCAGCAAGAGAGAATGGGAGCAGCCTCCTTAAACCTCACAGTGTGGAGCAGTGCCAGTTACAGAGCCCTCCAGGGGCAGGGGGGGTCACGCTGCCTCTCCATTGGCCCTCACTTCAGACTCAACATGCCCTTATGGTCCACACGCACATGATCTCCCCCCCTACACACACTTTTATTGCTGAAAATGGCTGCCACCAGAAGTGCAGCCTTCCAAAGCAGGGCCCTCGGGCTGGCTGTCTCTGCTAGGGCTTCTCTGCAGCCCCTGCAAGGCAACACAGTCCCAGACATAGCAGGTCTCACATGCTACTTGGAAGGGGCCCACAGGGCGTGCACTGGCACTGGGTTATGCAATTCTCTCCAGCCCTCACCTTGCACACCGGAGGGGTAGCCCCCCCAATTGTCTCTGTGGAGGGCACAACAGGACTGAGGTGCTTCACCCCACACATAGGGGTAGAAATGATTGACTCGTCACTGGAACAGGGAGTGCCCTAACCACTGGGCTCCAGTGTCCTTCTTGTTCTCAGGCCCAGTGCCTATTTACTGATAGCACATAGCCTGTGTTTAGGGCACTCTCCTGGGAGCTGAGAAACCCAGGTTCAAATCCTGATTCCTCATCAGGCAGAGGAGGGTCTCCCACATCCTGGGTGAATGCTTTAATCACGAGGCTCCAAGTTATAAAGTGTGGGTACTCCTCCGCCCCCAGCTTTTATGTCAGTTTAGGTGGGCTCTGAGCATGCCTACTGGATCAGGCCCCAAAGGCAAGACTGGGGGGAGAATGCCTAGCTTAAGAATCCTGCTGGGACTTAGGTATAGAGGTGGCTGAGCACATGCCCAGCCACCAAAATTTAGGCATTTCAGGGCTTTTAACAGTGGAAACTCAAGCACCTAGAACTCGGCAGCAGCTGAGCAAGGCTAATGTGAATTCCAGTGGTGCCTAAATGCTGGACTTAGGTATCTAACTGCAACGTTAGCAGCCTATGTCTCTTTGTGAATCTAGCCCTTTAAAAAAAAATTAAAAGCTGAGATTCCCACATAATCACATGACTCCAGGAGCTGGTGCTTTAGGAAAAACACCAAATGTCGCATACCTGACAATAAAACCATGTGAGCTGGCACTCCTGCATCATAAACCCAACAATGCACATCCAGGACAGGAGAATGACTTCCCTGGATCTCCTGCCCACAGGCAAGCAGGACCCCTGGGTCCACATACAGAGCCAAAACTTCACACACTACCCACCTCCCCTCACCCTGGCAGGCTACTGCCTTACTCTGCTCCACTCCCTAAAAGAAGCAGGAGCTACTTTGGTTGATACAGCCTAGACCTATACCATCCAGTCAGGAAACAGACATCACACCACATGACCACTCACATTAAGTACTCAAAACAGACATCACTAAGGTTTGTGAAACCGCCCCAAGTCCCACATCTGCATAAAGCAACCCACCTGCCAATTGCGAATACAAAGTAGGCATAGGTGCTGACTTTCCAAAGTGCTGGGGGACCGGGGGGGTGCTTGACCCCAGGCCTCAGGCTCCACCCCTTCCCCCAAGGCTCCACCCTCATCCCACCTCTTGCTGCAGAGTTCTGTCCCTCCCCCAAACATGACACTCGCTCCTCCCCTCTCCCTCCCAGCCTCCTGCACACTGCGAAACAGCTGATCACAGCAGGCTGAAGGCACGAGAGAGGAGGAGGCGCTGATCTGCAGGGGTGCCGGCGGATGGGAAGCACTGGGAGGGTGAGGGGAGCTGATAGGTGGGCTGCCAGTGGGTGCTCAGCAGCCACCCTGGAGCACCACAGAGTCAGCACCTATGAAAGTAGGGGATGAGGAGCAATGTGCAAACAGACACCCCCTAACGGTTCCTTAACAGGCCCCTATGCCCAAGGGAGTCCTGGCCTGTGGGAGACAGGTGAAGGACAGAGGTGCTGATGTATCCCAGGAAGGCCATTGCAGACCTGATGCACTCAGATGGAAGAGCCCAGTGCAAGGAAGTCTTGTCAGCCGTAGCTGGGTCACTGGGGAGCCGATGCTCAGCTTTGTTGGCTGCACAGTATAAGCCACGCTCTACATCTCAAAGTGGGCCAGGCACACAGGAGGGGTGCGCACTTAGTGCACAGACTCAAGAACTTTCAGCTGTGCCTTTGTGCCCGGGGACCTGTGCCTGGCAAAGCTAGGCCTGACATAGCAGGGGTAAGGCTGTGGGCTGAGATTGAGGAGCATCGGCAGAGCTACAGTGGGACCAAATACTTCTAACAGGCTCTTCTATCTAGCAGACAAAGGTAAATATGATCCAGTGGCTGGAAGCTGAAGCTAGACAAATTCAAATAGGAAACTGGAACATCGCAATTAAAACAGCCCTGCAGCCCGAGCCCCAAGAGTCCGAGTCAGCAGACATGGGAAATCCAGTGGCTGCAATGCTTGGAAGCGAGACAAATTCAAAGTACACTAAGGCACACGTTTATGTGAGGGTAACTAGAACAGTGTAGCCAGGGATATGGTGGATTCTCAGTCGCTTGGAGTCTTTAAATCAGGATTCGATGACTCTCTTGCCACAGGATATGCTCCAGCTCAACCAGAAGTTCTGGGCTTGATGCAGGAGTCACTGGATGAACTGCTCTGGCCTGTGTTATGCAGGTTAGATTGGTTCATCATGATAGTTCCTGCTGGCTTTAAGTCTGTGCCCTGTGTGGGGAGCCCATGGCTGGAATAGTGGGTTCTGAGGGGTGAGATCAAGGGGCATCAGCAGAGCTGCATGTCTGTTTGGGGAGCTCCCTAAGCCTCCTTCCCCTCTCACCGGCCAGCACTCTGTGCCCTTCCCATCTGACTGAGCTAAGGAGCCTTTGCTGGAAAGTGAGGCTGTTGGTAAATGCCTTGCGAAAGCTCTGCATGGGAAGTGACAGCCCCTCCAAACTGTCACCTCCTGCTGGGCCCCATCAGCCTGTGCTGCTTCTCCACTGTGGCAGACCCTCCCCCAGCCCTGACATGCCTCCTCCTTGGGTAATGGGCCCTAGTGCATGGAGTTTGGGATCCCAGGGGCTCAACTCTTAGTCCTCTGTGCCTGGGGGCAAGGAGTGCCTGTCGCCATTTCCCTCTTTCCACAGGTCCACCCCAGTCCATGGCAAAGAAGCCACAAAGCCCTGAGCAAGAGAAAGGGGGAGGGAAGGGGGACAGCTGTTGCTTGGCCTGTGAGTGAGGGAGGGCTGGGGGACACTGTCCCCATTACCGTGTAGGAGGGGGGTGTCATAAACAGATAGCTAAGGGTTAATGTTTCTTTTACCTGTAAAGGGTTAACAAAGGGAACCAAACACCTGACCAGAGGACCAATCAGGAAACAAGATTTTTCAAATCTCAAGGGAGGGAAGTTTTGGGTGTGT
>NC_133773.1:147429617-147493484 GCF_003597395.2 Chelonoidis abingdonii | reverse complement strand
CTGAAGGTGTTGGAGACAAAGAGGTCAGGTGACCTCCTAGCCTGGGAAAGGGGCTGAGCAGAGAGGAAGGGCTGGAGGGGATGGTTAGTCTGGAGCTGGCTGGGGATGAGGAGTGAGGGCAGAGGTGGGGGTCTGGCTCACTGCCCCCCAGAATGGACCCGGCCGAGGGGTCCCATTTGCTGTACCTACAAGCTCTGTTTTAGACCCTGTTCCTGTCATCGAATAAACTTCTGTTTTACTGGCTGGCTGAGAGTCACGTCTGACTGCAAAGTGGGGGCGCAGGACCCTGTGGCCCCCCCAGGACCCCGCTGGGGCAGACTTGCTGTGGGAAGCGCACGGAGGGGTAGAGGATGCTGAATGCTCCAAGGAGAGACCCAGGAGGTGAAGACATGTGAGCTTCTTGCCCTGAACAAGTCTGCTCCAAGGGAGAGGAGGCTCCCCAAAGTCCTGACTGGCTTTGTGGGGAGCAGTTCCAGAGCATCGCCCGGGGACTCTGTGACAGGTGGAGACGGGAATTCCCTCTGGCCACTCCAGATCTCCATTTCCTCAAGCCCCTGGCGTACAGTGGCAAAGGCTCAGTCTATTATTACTGGCATAGCTAAGATCAAGGCCCCACGGTGCTGGGTGCAGCACAGCTAGCCCCTGCGCGGAGGAGCTCACAGTCACACAGAACAGACATGCACAGGAGCAGGGCTAACACGCCTTGAGGCCCAGAGAGAGAATGCCTTCCCCACCGTCACAGGGGGAACTGAACACAGGTCTCCTGCTAACAACAGCCATTCTTCTACTGCCTATAGATAGAACAATGGCTCTGATCAGCTGGGAGACTGCAGGATTCGATTCCTTAAGGGGAAGAGCATGCAGGGGGCAGCTTTTGGGGTGGATCAGCCAGAGCATGGGGTGTGCAAACCCCCCTACAATCATTAGGAGATTCATTAACCCTTTATATACCGCTTCTGCAGCCCCAGAGGCCATAAGGCCCGAGGAAGAATTTCTTCTCGCTCAATTCTTATCTGACTCCCCAAAGGGGCAGGGCAGGGACCTGGCTCCTTTCACTGTGGTGAGTCTCCATCCTCCCTGGAGTGCAGAAGGGATGTTAGACAGAGGGCTACTGCCCAAAAGCCTGCATTCCTGCTGCTCCAGCCATGACACACTCGAGTCTTGGGCCTGAAGAAGCAGAGAGTAGGGTGACGGGAAGCGTTGTGGCCACTGACTTGGGATCTGTAAAGGATCACTACGGTGCACCTCTGAAGCCTGTATTGGACCCTATGGGCACAAGAGAGGGACAAAACGACCTAGGGCCTCACCTATCTGTTTGCTACAATCCCCTCTGGAGCAGCAGCCACACTGCTGCTGGAACACGGACAGCTTTGAGGAAGCAAGACTAAGTGCTGGAGAGGGGAGAGCTCCTGGCCTCCGCTCCTGACAGTAGCGAGTACTCAGCTGGTGGGAAGGCAGAGCTAAAGTGACCTACCAGGAGATGGTGCTTCAACACTGCTGCAGTGCCCTTGCCGCAACTCCATATGTGCCAGTGCGAGGGGACACAGACACAAGCAGTAGCTTTCCTACCCTAGACACCCCTCACTGATATGTGCAGAGAAGATAGGCAGTGGTTCCTGCTGGCCCCCAGATCCCTCATCAGGCCTAGGAAGGGTGCCACCAATGGTGACAGATGATTTCAGCAAGAGCTCTCCTTGCAACCAACCAATCTGTCGATTTCTAATGCCTGCAGCCCACAGAAAAGAGCCGGAACCTGCTTCTTGTGGAAGTAAGAGGGGGAAAGAGGCCCACATGTGGTGTTTGCTCTCTCCTCAGAGGTGCTAGAGGATGGTGCTGGGCAATTGCTCCTCCACAGCCTCTCTGACATGGGGAGATGCCAGTGGATTCCATCAGCTCCCTCTCGTTTGTTAACTATGGGGGCTGCTGGGGAGCGAGCGAGGCAGCCTGAGCTGTGGTGCCATCAGGCTGTGGATGGTAGTGCAGAGTCTCTGCTTTCCGAGTGCACACAGAGATCATTTGCCTCCTAAGCCTGCCATCAAAACCACAGCCAGGCCTGGGGATTCACAGACAGTGTTGCTTCAGCAATTAGGTGCCATCTTAGCATGAACCATGTGTAACTTGACCTCCCTCAGTGGCTGTGGCTTGAGAAAGAGAACAGGACGTTCACAGTCTGACTCAGAAGATAATCAGTGCCCACGTCAGGGATGAATCTGAGCTGAGGCTGGCTGCGTAAGGATGGCACTCGTGTGTGATCTGAACTGGGGTTTCTGAGCATCACCACAAAATAAACAAACACCAAGAAGGAATGATAACACTCTGAGGCTAGGGCCACCATCAGCACCGTAAGTTTGCAGCTAAATCTGTGTCCTTGAGCCCAGTTTGTGGGAGGGAGTTTCTGCTTGTTGAAGCAACAGACTTCTGAAGTGTCTCTGGCTCTGTGATCTGCTGCAGGTCAGTTCTGAAAGGTGATGACCTGGAGTCTGTTACATTTTTCGAGTGTCTGGGGGCACATCTGGTTTCACAAAGGGAAGGTCTCCCACTGCAGCCTGCGCGTCCATAGACAGGCAGAAGCACATTAGCCAGGCAGCTCACCTACCAAAACAGTTGTGGCTGAGACATCATAGGCAGCTTTTAATGAGTGTTCTGACCTTCAGCTGCTTTGCAGCCCTCAAACTCCTCAGCTGGACTACAAAGGCAATATGGTTGGCCCAAGCATAGACATTATAGTTTGTTCTCACTGAGCCAACAGGGGTCAGAAGTTTGGCACAGGTCTTAGAGCTCTTGGAATCATCCCGGACAGTTCTCTGAACGCATCTGCTCAGTGCACACCAGCAGTCAAACAGCTAACAGTGTTAGGAACCATTAGGGAAAGGATAGATAAAACAGAAACTCTCTCTGAAGCAGCTGGTGCTGCCTACTGCCAGAGAAAAGGTACTGGGTTAGATGGACTGCTGCTCTGATTCAGCATGGCAGTTCCTGTGATCCCATGGCTGTGATGCCCAAGAAAGCCAAATGGCCTATATGGAGGACACCCTTTGTAAGAGTAAGGGAGAGCCTAGGACCTGTAACTCATGGAAAGGGCTCTAAGAGAACTCTGTTCTGAGAGTGGAACTGCGAAAGGCTTAGATTAAGAGCCCCTAGAGTGAGCCTCCAACTGCAACCTGGCAGTGAGGTTGAGTCTGAAAGTTCCTGGATCCAAACCCTCCGATCCAAGAGAATCGTGAGCACTACCCTAGATGGGGGAGTAATCAGGGACTGGCTTCTACTCTCTGAACTGAGGATGGAGGTCTAGGGTGGAGGGGCGTGGGTGCGGCCTTCCCCTGCATCCCTGTCAAAACTAAGCATAGAAGGCAGGTGTGTATGGGGGAGGGGTACCCTCAACAGGGAAAATGACCTTTTCGTCACCACCAGGAAAAGGCAGTGAGGGGAACCTGCCAAAGAACCTAGATGGTTTCTGCGCTGACTGGTACCAGGCTCTCCCAGCGCAGGGTTCCAGGGCATGATGGGGTTGTTTCTTCTTCTCTCCCTCTCTTGCTATTATGGAAGAAGGCTTCAGTGCTGAGCCGGAGCCCATCAGCCTGTCATATCGTCCAGCCCTTCTCAGAAACGAGGCTCTCTCTCAGTCAACATGGCTCCACCAGCCCTCCAGCTAAACACCTATTTACAACAAGGGTGCTCGAGTGAGGCAGAAAAATCAAAGAAATTTGGCAAGTAAAAGGGAGCCTCTATTCACTGCTTTGGTAGCTGCCAGGGACTGAGGGAACATGGTACCTCCCCTCCTCATGTCACCCTGCCTGGAATGTGGCCAAGTCTGTGAGGCCATGTGATTGGGGGCCACTCACCTCTCCTGAGCACCTCCTGTTGGTTGGGTGTGAACCTGCCCTCACTCTCTCTCTGCTTCCAGCATCCCCTGTTGGAGGTTAACCTTGTCAGACAGCCCTTCAATGGTCGCCCTCCAGCTGAGTCACACTGTCTAAAATGGATGAACAAACCCCTTCCAGGGTAAAAGGTCCCACAGAACCTATCACTGTGCCTTTGGCATCTGCAGCGCTGCCTCTGGGCTCGGTTCTTGGTCTCTTCTGAGCTATCTTTGACTCTGTGCCTGCCACGGTGTAGAGCAGTGCCTGCAGGGCTTTCTCCCTGGAGACTCTTGGCCTTTAATGGTTCTTATTGCCCCAGTTCCCCAGCCAGGTCACTCCTTCAAGTTCGATCCCCTCCTGGGGTAACCAAGTCCAACAAATGGTGGACCCTCTGAGGGTCTTCAGTCCCTCCCTGAGCCCATTAAATTCTAGCCCAAAACTTATTCCCTTCTTGGGGCTTTGGCCACTCTGCAAGTGGCCAGTGGGGGAGACCCGGGCCCACCCACTACTTTGGTCCTGACCCAGGAACTCTACAAATAGCAGCTGCATGCTGCTTCCTTTAATGGTTGCTGCTCTTCTTCCCTGGGCCGCTTCCCATGTAGTCCCTTCCTCTTCACCCTGACCTCAGGGCTGAAGCTCTCAACTCCTCTTCTTCCTCATCAAATAGCAATGCCACCAGAACCCATCTTCTGGTTCTCCCTTGAGCTCCAGCAAGAAGCTGCCTTCCTTACTCCTCTGGTCCCCACCAGGAACTGATCTGCTCTGGCCCTGCAGCTCCTTTTAACTGAGCCTGGTGGGCTCTGATTGGCTGCTTCCCTGCAGCCTCTCTAGGCAGGCCTGGAGGACCCACCTTCACTGCTCCTTTTCTGGGGCAGGGCGTGGATGGACCGTGAGGTCTCAAAAGGCCCAGTACACCCTGTCACAGGCCCCACCAAAGGTCCCAGAGATCTGAGGTCCAGGTTTTGGTGCACCTAGATGGGGCAGTGACTTCTGCAGTAGGGCTTGCCCTTGAGCTGAGAGCAGCTGGGCCATTTCTGCTACCAGCCATCATATTGGGACGATCTTGGGGCTGGGAGTTCTCACTGGGGAACCTTCTGCTCTGGAATGTGCTTTCCCTTTGGACAGTGCGTGCCCAGGTGAGCCTTTGCTGGTGGGCGAAGGCTTGCTGGGGTGGAGCAGTGGTTAGAGGGACCCTGATCACACATTCATATTGAATAACTGTCTGTTGTAACTGTGCATCCCCTTAAAGGCTAGAGTTGCTTTCTAGCCCTGGTGCGCACTGCTGTGGCTAACGCCAGGGTGGTGGGTGAGTGATCCTTTGGGACCCAGTGGGAGAAAAGTTGTTCTATAAATGACTTAATTAGTTAATGTACATGAAGGGCTTTGAAGACAGACTGCTCACTCTTACTCTCATGTAAGCTCATTAGTGCTCCATGGAGCTGAAATCATTCCCATCTGACATCAGCTCAGCGGCTGGTGGGAATTGTGTTGATGTCTCAGGCCAGTACAGGGGTCCACATCATAAAAGCCCCCAGCCCAGTTTGTTAACAGTCTCAGCTGAGACTGAGGCCTGAAGGGGCATGGACACTAAACGGCTCTGGCAAGGTGGATCCTGGCAGGGCAGGGCAGGGCAGGGCAGGGCAGGGGCAGCTTATGGAAAGCAGACTCCACCACCGATTGTACTTGAATTATTATTGTTATTATATGGAATATTTCTTAACATTTTCTTCTTTGTTCTGCGTCTTCTACAGTGTGGAACATGATTTTCGGCAGCAGGAAGGCCGCTTCCAGCGGGTGCTGAGCAGCATTGAGAGTGAGTCAAAGCAAAGCTCCCCCACGACAGCCCGGGCCACCACACCGACTCAGCAAGAGCTGTGCCCAATGCTGAAGCTGCCTGCAAAACTGGACTCCAAAAAATCCAGGCACAAATGTTTCTGGTTCCTTTGACACATGATGCTGCCTGAGGAGGATGCAAAGGCCATCGCCGAGGCAAGAGGACATGCGTGAGGTCCCCACCGCCAAAGAGACGTTCCATTGCTGACACACCAAGCACTCTGTTCCGTGCTCTCCCTCTCTCTGAGGCTAGGGTTTGGGTAGCACCAGCTTTTGTATTCTGACCTCTCCCCTGTTTAACATCCTAAGGCCCCTGTGTAAATAACGGGCGGGAGGGGGAGCACCACTGTACTTAATGAGAAATCAATAAACTCTAGGGAGATGCTATTTTTGCTACACAGGCTCTTGCCAGCAAGTTTTTGTTCTTAAAAAGGCAGCGATTGGCTCCTGTTTGGAATATTTGGGGGTGTAACTGACAAAGAAGGCATGGAGATAACACTCCCTCCATGCACCCAGGGTGTCACTGCCATCATGGTAAACATACTGAAAGCTGCTGGAGTTTTGTCTACACTAGGGCTCCTTTTAGTGCAGCTGAATGGCTGGTTAACACCCCTGCCTCCATCTCTGATCTCCAAGGGCAGGCACCCCCAGCATTTCCAGCCTCTGCAGCTCCCCTTTCCCTGTGTAATGAAAAGCGCATTTCTACAGCATGGCTCCCCACAGAACAGTCAGCAGCTGCCTTTCAATCACTTCAGTGTCATTAAAAGTACCTGGAGGTTTGTCACTTCCAGGCTCAGAGTTTGGCTGATTTAGCAGCCTAATGAGAGACCCTCCGATTGTCTTTTACACACAGAAAAGTTGGGGGCCTGTGTTACAAGTTCTCCTCAGCATAGCACCATTCCCCTTCACTCCAATGGCCATCAGCTGTCCCACCCCAGTTTGGCTTGTTGTCCAAGTGATAGGGTAACTAAGTCCTCTGCATTCTGGGTTGAGTAGCACCTTCTTATAGCCTTGATTTCTGAAAAAACGTGTTGCAGGGATTAGTCAGAGAGCTGCAGCTCCTGCTGATTCACAGCCACTGCCATCAGGAGCTGAAGGTACAAAGAACCTCACCATGTGCAGCACAGCGTGAAACTTTCGCCATGCTATGTAAGCATCAGAAAGATCTTGATAATCAAAGGAGACAGATTACGCACTGGGGAACCTGACCTTTGAGTTTGCTGGATCAGGCAGCCAGCAGGGGGATGCGGGAGAAAGGCAGACACTAGAAACTGGAGGAAGCAGGGACATAGGCAAGTGCCAGTGAGTGAGCCCTGGGTTCTGGCCTGGTTCAGAAATCAAACTCATTCATTCACTTTTAAGTCCATTCCTCAAAATTCTGCAGAGCCTGTTAATGAAAGAGCAGATAGCACCAGTGATGATATGCGCACCTGCCTGCTGTGGACATAGTTGAGACCAGCCCAACTCATTTCACATCACCAGTTTTTATCACTTGTGACCTGTTATCTAATCAAAAGCACTGTGATATTGAGTCCGGATGGGGAGGGGAAGTCAACCTAGAAATTATACTCTCCCTCCCACATGCAGCTGGCTCGCAGGGAAGGAAGCTGAGGCTCCCTGGCTGCAGGATTCACTGACTAATTACAAGAAATAAATTAGCAGCTCAAATATTCCAGCTTTTTCAAGCCTGCCCATGAGAGGAGAAATTCAATGTCAGTTTAATGAGGGTCCCAGATCAAAAGGCTGGAAGCAGCCAGTGGGTGGTGTCAGCATGCTGAGCACGGCACAGAAAACACTCCCTAATCCTCCACACAGCGTCAGCAAGATGTTGCTGTGCTCAGAAAAACTAAGCCTGAGCCGCACAAAGGCCAGGAGAGTGAGGAAGGAGAGGGCTCCACAGAGACCCCATGCAGCTGAAAGCAGCACAAAGGCCTCTGAATGATACTGTCTGTGCATGATAATAGGGGATGGAAGGGAAGCTGGCCCCCAAGAAGGCCTCAGAATTCAATACCCATTGAAGTCAATGGCAGCTGCTGGTCCCTTGTAGGGGGACACTTGGCCCCAGCAGCAATGACAGAATTTATCTCACTGAAGAACATTGGAAGTCTCAGCATTTCAGGTGTCTGAGACTTGCTATGGCCAATGCACTATTCACAGCAACCCCAAGCCTGGACAACTGCTGCGAGGGAAGGATCGCAAACCCAGCCAGGAAGAGGCTGGGATCCATGCAAGCTCCAGGCTACATCCATCTGAAACTAAGGAGCTCAGCAGAGAATTTGCATGCGTCTGCTGGAACTGACATAACAGTAACCCACCTTGAGCCTTCTGTCCTTAACCATTGCAGGGGGAGGGATAGCTCAGTGCTTTGAGCATAGGCCTGCTAAACCCAGTATTGGGAGCTCAGTCCTTGAGGGGACCATTTAGGGATCTGGGGATTGGTCCTGCTTTGAGCAGGGGGTTGGACTAGATACCTCCTGAGGTCTCTTCCAACCCTGATATTCATTGACTCACTCCTAATCTGCCCTGAACTATGACATACAAATGGCCTTAACCCACCAGGAACCCCATTTATTTTGGGTGGAACCATTCTTGCCCTTCTCCTCCTGTGTGGCAGGGAGGAGGGGAAGCTTAGGTCTCCGGTGTTGGGTTAAGTAGCCCAGAAATTCCAGGTGCATGGTTCATAGGTCCCAGCACTCCGGAAAGCAAGAGCTTCCTTTGGCCTGCAGGTTTTGTGAGCATCCATGAGCAGTCTCTCCTTAGAAGCAGATGACTGGGTCACAGCTGAGAAGTTCTATGTACCTTGTATTCCCCTCCCCCTCATGCAGCTGCTGACAGGGTCCCACGGGTGCCTATGTTCAGGGTGCTTGTGGGCCTTGTGTCAGATCCAGGGCCGGCTCCAGGCACCAGCCTACCAAGCACATGCTTGGGGTGGCACCTTGGGACGGGGCGGCGCTTGGGGTTTGGTTTTGTTTTTTTGGGTTTGGCCAAGCGGCGTTGGGGGGGGGCGCGTGATTTGGGCGAGCCGTGCTCAGCGGCGGCGGATTGGGCTGGCGCAGCATGGGTGGGCGGGAACTTGGACAGCGTGGCGTGCTTGGGGCGGGAAAGGGGACTTTTTTTGCGGCGGTGGTGCTTGGGGGGAGGACTGGCAGCACGCGTCTGCTGCTGGGGTGGGGACTTGGCGTGTGACGCGCACAGCATGGGGGCTGGGACTTGGCAGCACGGTGCGAGCTGGGGGCGGGACTTTGCGGATGTGAGCGAGCACTGGGGGGCAGACATGAGCGCGTGGTGCTTGGGGGGGAGGACTTGGGCCAGACGCGGTGCTGCGGGGGGTGGGACTTGGGCGGTGTGACGCAGCACTGGGGGGCGGGGACTTGGGTGGCGCAGTGCGACACTGGGGGGACAGAGACTTGGGCAGCACGTTGCGACGCTCGGGGGGCAGGGCGGCGCTTTTTTTTTTTTTTTTTTTTGCTTGGGGCAGCAAAAATCTTAGAGCTGGCCCTGGTCAGATCATTCACTTGGAATGTATTGGGCACCAGGACAGGATGCAGGTCCCTGGCTGTGGCATCTAATCAGTGAAGCTTTTAGCTTGTGCAGTTTCACAAGCCCCGACAGCCAACAGAGGCTTCGCAAGGAGGTGGCATTCCTAGCCAAATGATTATTTTCTTGTGCCCTGATGAGCAGATCAGATACCTGAGTGAGGACAGGCATTTCCTAAAGGGGTGGGATGGGAGCTCTGAGAGGTGCACCTGGGTTGCTGGGGTCACCGGACAGGCCAGCATGGGAAACAGAGGCACTCAGGGTGTGCCAGATAACGGTGCCAGGAGCTGCTGGAGGACAGTGCAAACCGATGTTCCCTCACAGCATGGGGAGCTGGGGCTCTGAGGGAAGGGGACAGAAAGTGACCACAGAGCTGTCCCCTGGGATTATTTCCCCCATACCCCCATCTTCTTCCCATTACACACATACTCAATGACGCTGACAAAGACTGTGGTTTAGTTTGGCTCTGTGCTCATGAGAAGCATCCAAAACCGGGCTGGAAATCTCACTTGCAACAACAAGCTCTGAGAAGATGCTGACTGTTGCGCACCACCTAGGAACAGTCAGTCATGAAGCAGCCCTACATCTCTGAATGGAGCCAGGGAGTACAGAGGCAGCATACAGCTGATAAGTCAGGCCAAGACAGCTACCAGACAGCATTTCTGAAACTCAGATGGTTCAGGTCTTGGAAAAGATTCAAGGGGAGGTGGCTGGGATCAGGTCAAAGGGTTAGATTCTCTTTGTACGGAAACTGGTCTCTAATGACCTCATCCAGTTCCTCGTTACTACTATTATAAATCATGCGTGTAGCTCCATCACTGCTCCTTTCTGCCCTCTTTTCCCTGGAATGCCAAAATACACAACCCAGAAGCAAGGGTAACAAAAACGTAACGCTAGTGAGCTCAAATCCCACCTGATCCCCACCAAGCCTCCTCCACTCGCTTGGACCCCACACTCTAAAGGTCCTTGTCATAGACCGGCAGATTCAGAGCTCCAGTCTCTCTCCCTCCGCAAAAGCGCTGGAGAGAGAAGTGTACGAAAGGAGATGCTATGACCAGCTGGGTCACACCCTGTCTGCCTCATTTACAGCACTGATACAGTGACTGAGGGCAGAACTGAATACAGAATAGCTTAGCTAAGCAACTCCATAAGGCCATTACCCTCAAGGTCAGAGAGGAGTATTTAGGACTGAATCCACAATCAGTTCAGCAAACAAAGCCACTTAATGATGAGCAAGAGACAGGGTTGGTGATCTGGAGCTGGAAGAGCTTCCTCACCCTTTGTGTCAGGCAGGCCAATGGGAGTTCTCCTGAGAAACTGCACAAATCACGCCAGGAAAACAGCCCATCCACGCTGCCGCAGTGAAGTGATTCTAGTGAAGGGAGTCTGAGCCTGCCAATTGTGAGATACTCGCTGAAGAGGCAGATATCTCAAAATATACACTTGAAACCCATCACAGGATCAAACCAAAGCCATTAAAGAGAAGAGCCTTGTTCACTCCTTGAACCTTGGGGAATGAAGGTGCTAACTCACAGGGATCAGTATAACAGCAGCACCGAATGAATCCTGGGTATGTCTATCCAAACGTCCACCCAAGAGCTGCCAGCAGCCTGAACATGCACAGACCCGAGCAGGGCGACCTGCGGGGGAGACCCTCAGGCTGCCTCCAAACAGAAACCACACCAGAGCCAGAGGTTCGGTGAGCCTCACAGCACCACTCTGCCATGCCCGTCACTCCAGATTCACTTCCTCCAGCAGCACTTGTCAAGGAGAACCAAGAATGGGAGGACAACACTGTTCTCAGATCCCAGCAGGCCCCTCCACTGAGAGGCAAGCTGAGCTTCCTGGCCATTGCTCCTCTACACCATCGGTTTACAGCCATCCCCACTGACTTCTCGCTGCCACAGGACACAGAGTGTGGACCCAGCGGTTTGCCGTCTGGGCAGTCCCCATTGGGCTAAGCTGCCATGCACTAACTCCCCTAGTTTCTAACCCCCACCCTGGCCCCTGCCCAGAGGGAATGATTTATTTCTAGCCAATTTATCATTCTTCATTCTGAACCCCTCCCCCACGTGCTGGCACATCAGATCTGCTCCACATCAAGACACTGGCTAACCAAGTGAGCCATGGGCCATCTTGCCTCGTAGCTCCTCACCAAACAGTCCAACTGGGCCCTACGTCTGGAGCGTCAGGTGAGCAGTGCTGTGCTTCAGGGTACTTTCTACAGCTCGTGGAAGCAAGACTCTCATTCAGCCCAGGTCAACGAACTCAGGCTAGCAGGGCTCCCAGCAGTGCTCTGAAATAGCCGAGCCAATAGCCAGTTGAGGCTGCGGCTCAGGCTGGAGCCTAGGAATGGGGGTGCGCCTCAGAGCCTGAGTTCCAGCCTGAGCCACTGGATAGACACACCCAGCATTCTGAAAAGCGCTGCCTACACAGCTATTTCTAGAGCATGAGCCCTGGTAGCCCAAGTCTATCACCCAAGGCTGGGAGGCTCGCACCCACTGGCTGTGTAGACAGAGACTCTATGACTGGCTGATGCGCTGAACCCTGAGATTTAATCTGCTCTGCATTCTTGGCATGCAGAACTCCAATGGTGATTTAGGCCCAGCAAGCATCCTTGTTCCTGGAAGGAGCCCACTCTCTTCACCGGATCTCAGAACTCACATTCTTCAACCTTGGGGGTGTCCCTCCAGCCCCACCTCCACACAAGGAACCTCCCACTGTGGGAGGGGGCCCAGTCTTCTGCCAGCATCCTATGAGGGTCAACCCAGGACTCTACCCTGCCTCAGTATCTGCTCCTACCATGAATTCCCCGCGTGCTGTCTTTGGACTCGGGCTGATGGATTTTCCAGGAGCTCTGTGTAATGTTGAGAGCCTCATCCTGACCAGCAGGAGACTCTAATGAGCTCTCACCACCCCCGCACCGAACCCAGCACACACTTCTGCACTCACCAGGGCACGTTCAAGGGCCAGGCTCGCTCCAAGGTGCCTGTAGCCCCCCAGAACCGCATAGAGCAAGCAGTGGTACTCACTCTTAGGTCGTGTTCCTGGCCGAGGCCAATCACCCTGCGATTGACAGTGCGCAGCAGCTGCTCCAGGATCATCTGCACATGCCCCTTCACCTTCCTCTGAAAGGCAAGACACATGTTATGTCCAGAGCCTGAGCAGCTGGTCTCACTCCTGGGATCACCATGCAGGAGTCAGAAAGGGAGGACACCTGGCAGTTACACTCCTCTGCATGGTGAATATCAGAGTGCCCCAGGGGCTGTGTCAAACACAGGCTTTGGCACTTTAAAAGGGACCTCCCCCAGCAATGGCAGCAACAGGACAGTTAGCACAAGAGGAATCAGTCAGGTGGCCCCACTCACAGCTAGGACGGGCTACTCAAAGAGCAACTCAGCTGGTGTTTGAGAGCTGGGACTAAAGCAAGGAATTCTCTCTCCATACCTTAGAATCATAGAATCATAGAATATCAGGGCTGGAAGGGACCTCAGGAGGTATCTAGTCCAACCTCCCTGCTCAAAGAAGGACCAACCCCAACTAAATCATCCCAGCCAGGGCTTTGTCAAGCCTGACCTCTAAGGAAGGCAATTCCACCACCACCCTAGGTAACCCATTCCAGTGCTTCACCCCCTCCTAGTGAAAAGGTTTTTCCTAATATCCAACCTAAACCTCCCCCACTGCAACCTGAGACCATTGCTCCTTGTTCTGGTATCACTGAGAACAGTCTAGATCTATTCTCTCTGGAATCCCCTTTTCAGATAGTTGAAAGCAGCTATCAAATCCCCCCTTACTCTTCTCTTCTGCAGACTAAACAATCCCAGTTCCCTCAGCCTCTCCTCATAAGTCAGTCCCACCCCCACAGTTGTAGCCTCCGCTGACGCGTTTCCAAGTGTCCACCCCCACCTTCTGTAGTGGACCCAAAACGACACAGTACCGCAATGAGCCGCACTAAGTTGAATAGAGGGGAATGACACACCCTTGAGTTCTTGCCCAATCCTCTAATTGTCAGGCCCATCGTATTCTCATCCCTACTCAGCAACTACGCCTCCTCAGATTTAAGTCTATTCGCGACTTGTGGGTGCAGTCCCGCCATCCTCGCAAGCATTAAAAGAATTGCACAAAACCGGCTTCAGGACCCGAGCCTTTGGCACCCACGTGAAACCAGGCGCCAGACTAAACAGGAGCCATTGAGTCACGACCCGAGCCGACATCTAGCCAGCTTTCTATCTACCTTATAGTCCATTCATCCAGCCCATACTTCTTTAACTTGCCGGCAAGAATACTGTGGGAGACAGTATCAAAAGCTTTGCTAAAGTCAAGGAATAACACATCCACTGCTTTCCCCTCACCCACAGAGCCAGTTATCTCATCATAGAAGGCAATTAGGTAAGTCAGGCATGACTTGCCCTTGGTGAATCCATGCTGATTGTTCCTGATCATTTTCCTCTCCTCTAAGTGCTTCCAAACTGATTCCTTGAGGACCTGCTCCATGATTTTTCCAGGGACTGAGGTGAGGCTGACTGGCCTGTAGTTCCCTTAGAAACACATGGCTGCTCTCTCGTAAGCTGACCTCATGCACCAACATAAGAACATAAAAGAGTGGCCAGACTGGGTCAGACCAATGGTCCATCTAGCCAGTAGCCTGACTCTGGCAGTTGATGGTGTCAGATGCTTCAGAGGGAGTGAATAGAAAAGGGCAATTTATCAAGTGATCCATCCCCTTTCTTCCAGTCCCAGCTTCTGGCAGTCAGAGGTTTAGAGACACCAGAGCATGGGGATGCATCTCTGACCACCTTGGCTAACAGCCATTGATGGACCCATCCTCCATTAACATATCTAGTTCTTTTTTGAACCCAGTTATACTTTTGGCCTTCACAACATCCCCTGACCAGGAATACCACAGGTTGACTCTGTGTTGTGTGAAGAAGTACTTCCATATGTTTGTTTTAAACCTGCTCCCTACTAATTTCAACAGAAATTATTGTAGGGTATAGAAAACATTACAAGCAAATAAGAAGCAGTTTCCGTTGCAGCCTATCACTGGATCGGGAGCTGGAACAGAAAGCACCATCCCACTCCTTTCTTCAAAGCATTGGACAGTCTTCCCTCCTTAAGAGAGGTGATCATCTCCATTAGCAATATACCCAGTACTTCCCTACCAGCCTGATCAGCTAGGAAGCATATGGATCCACGGCATGGGTAGTAACACATGATCTCAAAACACCTCTTATTGTGCAACACTAACTGAAACTCAACACAGGACTTATGGTCCCCTCCCTCTGAATACCGTTCTATCCCAACTGGCACTGAATTTATCCAAGGGCACACTGTTGATTCATATCCAGCTTCTCATCCACTGTAATCCCCAGGTCCTTTTCTGCAGAACTGCCGCTTAGCCAGTTGGTCCCCAGCCTGTAGCAATGCATGGGGTTCTTGCATCCTAAGTGCAGGCCTCTGCACTTGTCCTCAAGAGAAGGAGCAAGTGCTCAAAATGCTGAAATTACAAAATAAAAACCCACCTCCCATGAGTAATCCTCCTCAGGGATCAACCAGCTAAGATAAATTATGTCCAAGATGCTGGGACAGGGAATGCATTGAGGAATACCTGACCACTTTTGAGAGGACATGTGAAGTACTCCAAATTCTTGACACACAGAAAATGACCACCTTGCCTCCCAGTCTATCTGATAAATATCCAAAGGAGGCTATGAATTATGACTGATTCAGAGATACTGTACTGAAAAGGTTTAAAATCATCCCAGAGGAATATTGCCTAAACTTTAGAAAAATCAAAAAAACATGATAAAATAAGTCACGGGGAATAAGTTTATAAAATGGTATAAAATTATTTAAGGAAATGGATAAGGGATAACTATGAAAATCTGGTAGACCTATTTAGCCAAGAGAAGTTCTTTGATGCCTGGCTGGATAAAGTAAGGGCTGCAGTGTGCGATGAATCTCCAGCGAATCTATATGTGCTAGTGAGGCCATCTGTGAAGTGCAGGTCTGAGGGATGAGCAACACCCAGCGTAAAGGGTGGGACCCCAATTTGTCCCAGGCAAGAAGGTGGGAGGGAGTGGATCTGCACCCATACCACCCCAGAAATGGTTGCCTCCTGGCAACCCCAATCACAGGTTCCCAGCCCAGACCAACAGCCTGAGAAGGCATTATTTGTGTGAATCTACTGAACACATAAGGAAGCAGTGTGCTTTATATGTGGAATCCACATAGGGATGCCTGAGGTGATCATAGTTGTGACAGTTGCTGGCAACCCCTCTTAACAAGTAACAGGCAACCATTAAGGGGAAGCAGAAGCCTCAGGTACACAGTAACCTGAACTTTTGAACTGTCTTCGCTCCTCTGCCTTGAGGCAGAGGAAACTGGCTCCAAACCGATTTTCACTGACCAGATAGCAGAAGTATGGGGTCTGGCAACCACCAATCAAGTGTTAACACAGCAAGGGTCTTTGTCTAAATGTGTATAAAAAGTTTGTGAAATTTGTATATGGGAAAGTTTTTTCTCCAAGGTACAAGGCTCTCCTTTCTTCTGCAGAATAAAGCAACCTTTCCTTATCCCTGTCGGCTGTCATTGGCTCTCAGCTAGGCGGACCCGACATTTCGGTAACAGTTTCTGGTGACCCAGATGGGACCCTCCTAGCTCGGACATCGGACTCTGGACGGCTGCGGCGAACTAGGAGCGGCGCCACCGAGGTGTTTAGCCCCTCTTCCTCACTTCACCATGGTCCCTGGGGTTCGTATTCTGATAAGGTGAGTCCTAATAGGATAAGGAAACGCTATCTGGTTCTGGTTCTGTTCTGGTTAACCGATTAACATTTTTCTGCTTTATACATTTGGGCGTTAGGTGTGTGGGCGGAACTGAGCCTCTCGTTCGTAATTCCTCAGGGTGGAAGCCATAGCGTGCAATGAAGCTCTGAGGTTGAATTGAGATCCTTCTGTCCCGTCCCCTGTAGCGGTCAGTGTAATAGAAGTAGAAAATCCTGGATTAGACCATAATTCCCTCTGCTCTCTGTTTAATTCTCTGTTTGAGTGTCAGAAGACAGATGGGTGGGTCTCAAAGAAAACCCTCTAAGGATAGCCCTTTGAATTATATGCTAAGTAAATGGCCCCTACCCGTGTTCAAAAAGGGATGTCAAGGAACGTGTTTTACAACTCTGCACCCAGGATTGGCCAGCACTGGGGACTGCATGGCCCAAGTATGGCTCTTTTGATATTCCGACTTATTTAACCCCTTTGTGCCTGACATTGGAAAACCAGGCACTGGGGCAAATGGACTACTGGTTTTTGTAAAACAATGAGGCTCATCGTCGCTTAAAAAAGGTACAGATTCAGGCCCCTCTATTCCCGAAAGCTTCTGCCCCTCAAGAAGCCTATTGTTGGGAGAATACCACCCCCCCATGTATTGTCCTAGACCACGGCCACCCCAGGTGGCAACATCATCAACTGCGGCAGACCCCGTATCCTCCTCTACAGAGTCCAAGGCAGCAGTTGTACCAAGACAGGTCCCGTCAACAAAAATTGAAGACACCACAATTCAAGTCAGTGGACCAACTAGTGGAGCAACCAGTAGAGGGTACACTCCTTCTCTGTCCGTTCCCTTCCCTAGTCAGTCCCATACAAGAAAGGGAGCACTCTATGGGGAGGAAGTAGTTAATATCCAGGCACCCCTCTGGACCATCCCAGTTCCCACAACGGATGGGAATGTCGTAGACCATTATGTTCATGGCCCATTTACTACAGCAGACCTTATGAACTGGCAAATCACTACGCCTTGCCTTAGGGATGACCCAGACGTCGTTCACAGGTAATTCTGAGCCATTTTCCAGTCCCATAAGCCTGATTAGCAAGACATAGGCCAACTTTTAAATTGTCTATTATGCACGGAGAAGAAAGAGCGGGTACTAAGGGGGACCCGGAAGGCTGCAGAGGCTGCCAACGATGGCCACAACTTTATAACTCTCGCCAACCCTGCCCAATGAAACCCAAACAATTTAACCCACCAGGCAAATCTAAAAAAATTCCTAAACTATATTTTAACAGGTATAAAAGAAGCAGAAAAAAAACCCTCTAAATTGGTCAAAAGTCCATAATACTGTGCAAGGAAAAAAAATACCCTTCTGACTTTTATAAAAGACTTTGTAAAGCATTTTGTACTTACACTAACATAGACCCCAAGGCCACAAACACACAGTCCACGGTCAGGCTTATTTTAATCTCCCAGGCAACCCCAGACATCAAAAAGCGATTGCAGCAGCTTGAGGGCACTAAAAAAAATCCCTAAAAAAACTGGTAAGCGTGGCCAGCCGTGTATATCATACCAAAAAAAAAATTCAAAAACCCAAACAGGTGAAAATGCTGGCAGCCCTTGTAAACGCTAGAAGTAAAAAACAAAAAGGGTGGCGGGAACCCTCCAAGTGGCAACCAAAAACGGATCACGGGGGGACCCAGAGTCACGCAAATAATATATGTAATTCCTGTAAACAGCTTGGTCACTGGAGGAGAGAGTGTCCAAACTGATGTACCGAATGACAGCCCCAACCTCAGCCCCAAATGTCTATAAAAAAAACAAACACTGTTAATAGTAAAAAATAACGGCAACCCGGGGGTCCTCTTGTCACCTATTCAAATAATTTTACCACTTATGTTTGTTCCTCCACAAACCCCCAGGTTCACCTAACTTTAAAAGAAACTGCTTATTCTTGTCCCTAAAGGCCCCCAGGAGCCAGCTCCAGTCCTGGTCCCTCTTACCCCTAAGCCGTTAAAAGTTAAACACTAAAAAAGCATGGGGCCACCAAAACGCCAAAAAAAAAATAGCAACTACCAAATAAAAAAAGGGCTTTGCCCCGAGCCGCTCTGCGGCCTGCCCTACTTAAACTACATCAAAAAACACACGGTGGAGAGACATGAGAGTAGATTGGAGGGAAATAACATATTTGGTTAGGTTTTTTGTTATTTTAAGTGGGTCCTTGCAGCAACTAGCCACATTAAAACACCTAATTGCTGGCTGTGTCACCAAACCCGTTCTAAAAACAAAATAAAGTTATGGGCTATACCTGCAAATCTCTCCAAAGTACTCTTCTTACAAATAATACAAAAAACTAAATAAGCATAAATTAAAAAATATCAGTATAATAACTATAAAAAAAATCTAAAGTTTAGCATTATTACTGGGCGGCTAAAGGGATCCCTCTTTTTAATATCCTTAAAATTAAATATAACCTGCCCTTTGCTTAAAAATGCTAAAAAAAAATTAAAAAAAAGCTACTGTCCCCTTAAGGCCTGTAACCAAACCCTTTGGTTTAATGTCAAAACCAAAACCCTTTACCCTTCAAATCCTCCTAAATATGCCCCAAACCCTCCTTGTCTCCTACAAAAGGCCTTTACTACAAAATCAACAGGCGTTAGCTATCAAGAGCGGTGGTTTCCCTCTTTTCTCCCATTAGGCCCCATAAATAAAACACATATAAATATTTACTCTGGCGTTCTGTTGCCTCATCCATCCCTTAAAAAATGTCTAAATGCCCACAACTCATAAAAACGCTTGCAAGTTTCACAGCTAACTTATTTAATGTTACGTATTGTAAAAGCATCCTAAATGCCACCCATGCCCTAAAACACTTAAATGTATCCCATTAAAAATGTCAAAACCGCATAATAAATAACTCCAAGCAGTAAAATGTACTGGTGGGCTGGCGCCATCAAGTCATGGGTAATACCCTTACCGTCTACTTAAAGGCCCCCAGCTTGTATTTTATCTGTAGCCATAGTGCCTACAAAGCTCTCCCTGCAGGTTAGCAAGGTCAGTGTGGTGTGGCGCCCACAGGTTGCTACCAAAAGCTCGCCAAATAAACGGCAGATATACATTTTAAATTCTCAATTAGCAATCTACCTACTAGTACTCTCACACAAGCTCTACCACTGCATAAGACATCAGTAAGATAGAATAGAAAGGCTGTACTGGGTTCAGACAGGTCCATCTAGCCCAGATATCTGTCTGCAAACAGTGCGCCGGCGAATGCCAGGTGCAGGGGAGTGAGCCACAGGCAATGATGCAAGGTGGATCTCTCTCCTTGCCAGTCCATCCCACCTCTCGTACAGAGGCTAGGGCACCATTTTCGCTTACCCTCCTGTGTATATCAGCCAGTTATTGGACTTAGCCACCTAGTGATTTATCGGCAGTTCCCTTTTTAAAACATTGTTTGTCCGCCTTCACAAACCCTCAGGTAAGGGTTCCACAAGTTGACCGGGCGCTGTGTGATGACTTCTTTTCTTTGTTTTAAACCTGCTTACCTATATAATTTATTGATGACCCTAGTTCTTGGATGATGGGAATAAGTACATAACTTTTCCGTATCCCACTTTCATCCACATCCTACTGATTTTATGACCTTCTATTCATTCCCAGCTTAGTCTCCTCTTTTCCAAGTGCTGAGAGTCCCTCGGCCCCGGCCCCGTCCCCCACTCCGCCTTAGCCTCTTTAATCTCTTATATGGGACCCTCTCAAACCTATCATTTCAGTGCCCTGTTCTGAACTTTTCTAGTGCGTACATCTTTTTGAGGGGAGGAGACCCCATCTGTACACAGCATTCAAGATGCTGGCCGTCCATGGATTTATGAAGGGCAATAATATATTCTCGGAGTCTTATTCTATGTCCCCTGGCTTTCATGATTCCTAACATCCTGTTTGCTTTTTTGACTGCCTCTGCACACTGCGTGGACATCTTCAGAGAACTAGCCACGATGACGCCAAGATCTTTTTCCTGACTCGTTGTAGCTAAATTAGCCCCCATCATATTGTATGTATAGTTGGGGTTATAAAAACTCAAGCAAAGCGAGCCAAAAATCCCTTAATAATCAAACAAATAAAATTTCTCTCCTTTATTCGTGCGCTCGTTCCTGAATTAAAAACAGCTAAACTAAAAAAAGCAATAATAAATATTTCTGCAAAACTCAAAAACCAGCTAATGCATCACTAAACGCTGTGCAAAAACTGCAACAAAAAATTAACAAAATAGCAGAAATAGCTTTGCAAAATAAGAGTATAATAAATGCCATAAATGCTAAATTACGGGGGGCGTGTGCTTGCATCAAAAAATATTGTTTTTATGTTAATCACTCTAGCTTAATTACAAGTTATTAAAAATGCTGCTGTTGCTTTTTCACGCTGTATCTCTTAATCACACCTTTAGTTTTAAAAATCTGCTCTCAAACCTTGGGTCATAATTTACGGGGCTCTTCCAAACAATTACTAAGCAAATTCTTTTCCTTCTTTTCTTCCTATCTAGTATTTAAATAATAATACAATGTGCAAAGTGTCTCTATAATGCTGTAACTAAAAGCTCTGCTGCCAGTAAAAAAACCCAGTATCTGTCCCTCCAGCTTAATTGCAAATTGCGTAACGGGCCTGACAATTTAAGCTTGTCAGCCCCCCTCCCCCCCCACCAAAAAAAACTATAACAGTTGCTGGCAACCCCCTTAACAACTAACGAACCACCATTAAAAAAAAGCAAAAGCCTCACATATATAAAAATTTAAAAAATTTGTATACAAAAAAGTTTTTTATACCAAAATACAAAGCTCTCTTTTCTTCTGCAAAATAAAGCAACCTTTCCTTATCCCTGTCTGGCTGTCATTAGCTCTCAGCTAGGCAAACCCAACATTTCAGCAACACAGTTAATTGTGTCCGTTCTGCTCGGTAACACTGCACTCCATATTCTCATAATATGAAAATGGCATAACTCAGACATGCTCCATGTGGGTATCATTGGAAAGGTTATGATTTACTGAATGTTATTATCCTATCTGTATGTATGTATCATTTTGGTACCTGAAGTTAGGAATATTGACTATGTAACAATTACAAGTGGGTTTACACCTGGGGAATGCCCACCAGACAGAATGCAATCAGCCTGCATGAGCCATTAGGGAGACCAATAGGATTTTGAAGATGCTAATCTCCTACCTTCCTGAGAAGCTTCCTGGGATGCTGCAAACAACCTTTGACTCCTGTCTCCTTTGACACTGCAGGATCATGTGATCCTGGTACTGGACTCCATTTTGGACTACTAGTATTTTTTCCACTGATAAGAGGTGGGGATCAAACTGGGAAACAAAGGATTCCTGCCATATGTAAATCCTATTTAAGGCAGGGAAGTCAGTTAATCAGGGGCCATTCATCACTGAATCCCCGCCTAGGATGACTGCTGGAAACATCTAAGAAACAAAGACAAAGGGGGGCGGGGGAAGGACTGAGCCTGGTCTGGAGAAGGCGTCTGGCCTGTGAAAGAACAACCTAGAGTTTTAAGCTGCAAGCAAGAGAAGCTTGTCTTCAAGAACCTCTGCAATCTGCCAGAGAGCAACGTTTAGGGTGAGAAATTACCACTTGTAACCAGTTTCTTTAGTGTATTAAGCTTAGTTTGGTGGTTGTTTATATTTGCTCAGTAATCTGCTTTGATCTGTTTGCTATCCCTTATAATCACTTAAAATCTATCTTTTGTAGTTAATAAACCTGTTTTTGTTTTCTTTAAGCCCCATTTATGAAATCCATAATGGGGGAGGGCAAAAAGCTGTGCATATCTTCCTCCACATTGAAGGAGGGAGCAAATTTCATGAGTTTACGCTGTACATTTTTCTATGCAGTGTAAGCCAATCCCAGTACATCAGGTGGCACCCCAGAGTGGGGGGTAACCCATCATAGGCCCTCCTGGAGGTGGATAGAGTTTATTAAAGATGACAGTGTAAATGGCAGACTGTTTCAAGAGTGGAAGCACACAGTGCCCAGGGTCAAGCTTGGTAGGAAAGATCTGACTAACGAATCAGATATGCTCGCAGGGGAGAGAGTAAAGCACCTTGCCTTGGGGAAATATGAAACCACTTGTGCCTTTGGCTCATGCCTAACAAGACTGGGAAGGTTTAAAAGATGCTTGGAAGGTGGGGTTCTCCATAAGATACCTGCCAATGTTTTGGTGGGAGAAATGATATTATTTCACTGCCTAGGGCTGTTAATATTGTGAATCCCTCTTGCTGTAGCTATGTCCTGGTTTGCAGACACACACCCTGCTGAGGGGAAGGTGAAAACTCCACACCCTTAGCGGCAGAGATTAGTGATATGTCTATGAGGAGTCATAAGAACAACCATGCAGTGTCAGACCAATAGTCCATCTAGCCCCGTATTTTTTTGAGATGGGGCAACTAGAACTGCAGGCAGGATTCAAGTTGTGGGCATACATATAGTGGATTCATATAGTGGCATTATGCTATTTTCTATCTTATCTTTATTATTTTCTAATGGTTCCTAACTTTGTTAGATTTTTTTTGTTTACTGCCGCTGCACATTGAGCAGATGTTTTCAGAGAACAATTCATGATGATTCATAAGAACGGCCAGACTGGGTCAAACCAAAGGTCCATCTAGCCCAGGGTCCTGTCTTCTGACACTGGCCAATGCTAGGTGCCCCAGAGGGAATGAACAGAACAGGTAATCATCAAGTGATCCATTCCCTGTTGCCCATTCCAGGCTTCTGGCAAACAGAGGCTAGGGACACCATCCCTGTTCATCCTGGCTAATAAACACTAATGGACCTATCCTCCATGAATGTATCTAGTACTTTTTTTAACCTTGTTAGAATCTTGGCCTTCACAACATCCTCTGGCAAAGAGTTTCACAGGTTGACTGTGTGTTGTGTGAAGAAATACTTCCTGCTGCTTATTAATTTCATTTGGTGACCCCTAGTTCTTGTGTTATAAGAAGGAGTAAATAACACCTCACTATTTACTTTCTCTACACCAGTCATGATTTTAATAGACCTCAATCATATCCTCTCCGAGCCGTCTCTTTTCCAAGCTGAAAAGTCCCAGTCTTATTAATCTCTCCTCATATGGAAGCCGTTCCATATCCCTAACCATTTTTGTTGCCCTTTTCTGAACCTTTTCCAATTCCAATATATCTTTGAGATGGTGTGACCACAGCTATATGCAGTATTCAAGGTGTGGGTGTACCATGGATTTATATAGAGACAACATGACATTTTCTGTCTTACTATCTATCCCTTTCTTAATGATTCCCAACACTCTGTTTGCTTTTTTTGACTGCCACTGCAAATGGAGTGGATGATTTCAGAGAACTATCCACAACGGCTCCAAGATCTCTTTCTTGAGTGGTAACAGCTAATTTAGTCCCCATCATTTCCTACTGAGGAAAATAGAAAAGAGCACAAACTCTGGCAAGTCAAGTGCAAAAGTATAATAAGGCAGGCCAAGGAAGAACTTGAAGAGCAACTAACCAATGACACAGACACTAACAGCAAAAAAAAAATGTAAGTACATCAGAGGCAGGAAGATGCCAAACAATTAATGGGACTGTTGAATGACTGAAGTACTAAATGAGCGATCAAGGAAGACAAGGCTGTTGCACAGAAGCTAAGGGCATGGCTACACTTGCCAGTTAGAGCGCATTAAAGTAGCCCCGTGCGTTCTAACTCACGGCCCGTCCACATTGGCAAGGGACAGAGCACTCTGACTCCACGGCTAGAGCGCTCCTGGTTCTCCACCTCGGCGAGTGGAATAACGTTTGATGCACTCCCGCTGGAGC
This sequence comes from Chelonoidis abingdonii, assembly GCF_003597395.2. Lineage (NCBI taxonomy): Eukaryota > Metazoa > Chordata > Testudines > Testudinidae > Chelonoidis > Chelonoidis abingdonii. Next base: position 147,469,645 of record NC_133773.1, on the reverse strand, counting down.
ACAGAGGCGCCAGTGTAGATGCCCTGGTCTGTTAATGCCCTCTGATCGGCATCCACAAGTGTCCCACAGTGCCTGTTCTAGCCACTCTAGTCATCACTTTGAATTCTACTGCCCTGCCCTCAGGTGACCAACCATCAGACCTGCCCTTTAAATTCCCTGGGAATTTTGAAAATCTCCTTCCTGTTTGCTCAGCCAGGCATGGAGTGCTCTCAGCGAATCTTTCCAGGTGACCAGGCCTCCATGCATCGGGTGATCCCCAGTGTGGAGCAACGGTGAGGTGCTGGACCTCATCAGTGTTTGTGGGAAGGAAGCTGTCCAGTCCCAGCTGTGCTCCAGCCATAGGAATTACGATACCTTTGGGCAGATATCAAAGGACATGCTGGAACGGGGCCATGACCGGGACACACTGCAGTGCAGGGTTAAAGTGAAGGAGCTGCAGAATGCCTACCTCAAAGCCCACAAGGCAAAATGCCACTCCGATGGTGCCCCTGCGACCTGTCATTTCTACAAAGAGCTGGACACGATACTTGGGGGCAACCCCATCTCCACTCCAAGGATCACCATAGACACTTCAGAGCCCAGTTCAACAAGGCAGGAGGAGGAGAAAAGTGGGAGTGAGGACACTGAGGAGGAGGAAGACACCCCGAAATCCCTAGATTCATGCAGCCAGGAGCTGTTCTCAAGCCAGGAGGAAGGTAGCCAGTCGTGGTGGCTGGTGCTTGGGGAAGGACAAACACCAGAGGAGGTTCCCGGTAAGCGTCTTTTATTTTGCGAAGGAAGTTATTCGGTGTGGGCTCTTGGAGCGAGGAGAGTTAGGGCTGCATGCATGCCTAGATGCGGAATAGGGTGTTGATGCCACCATGGTCCTTGTCCCAGTCAGGCTAACATGTCCGCGCCACTGTGCTGTGAGGGGCGGGGGGACCATTGCTGCACACAGGCAAGCTGCATATGGGCCAGGATGGAAGCCGCATTGGAGTAGACGACCTTCCCTTGCTTCTCAGGTCACCCTCAGCAGCGACATATCTTCCAGAACGAACTCATCTTGTGGAAAATGTGGGGACAATGTTCAGTACAGGGGCCCCCTGCAGCTGTTGGCTCTCCCCAAGGCACAGAGACCCAGAGGACAGTATGGGCATGAAACAATCAGTCCCCCTTGACCCTCTGCTTACTCACCATTTTGGGGATCCCACAGGTTATGGGACGGGCACATTATGCTATTGTGTAGACTGTGTATGCCCTGCTTAAGTACGGGGGAATCGTTGCTCTGCCTGGTGTGAACAATGCTGCCTTTGTTAATTGTTGCATTTTGCCTTTACAGATGCAACCTTGAGATCTCAGTCATCCATGTTATCACCGGCCAAAGACTCCAACGCATTAGGAAGAGGCCACATACAAGCAAAGACGACATGCTGCATGAAGTAATGCAGCCTTCACTTAATGAGAATCTAAAAGCACAGGACTGGAGGAAGAGTGAAAGGAGGATCCACCCGCAGAATGAGGCGCACAAGCACAAAAGCATGGCATGCCAGCAGCAAAGCACAGATTGGCTGATAAGCATCATGGAGCACCAAGCAGACTCAATCCAGGCACTCATAGCCATGCAGGTGGAGCACTACTGTGCCTGTCCCCCCTGGAGCCCTTGTCCCAAAACTCTTTCCCTTGTGCCCCCATGTCACCTCCAACATCCACCTCCACTTTCCCCAACATCCAGGTTCTTATCGCCACCAGCTGCCTCCAACACCTGTAGCTTCATTACCCAGCCCTGCAAACTATGACCCTTACCCACTGCACTCAACCCCCAGCCCCATGCAGTACAGCCATCCTGAAGTGCAGCACTCATTGCACAGCATTCCAGACAGGACATATGCAAACCTGTGATTGTACCATTCTCCACCCCAGCCCCTTGCCCTTTCTGTTTCCCAAGCAGTTGTGTTTCTTTTCAATAAATGGATATTTTGGCTTTGAAAACATTCTTTATTATTGCAAAAAGTAAAAGATACCTTAGCCCAGGAAAGCAACAGGCACTGCAAATCAGCTTAGCAAACACAGATTCCTACTAATCTTGGAACCACTTCACTTCACTCCTGTGCAGGGCACCAGACATTACTGGTGGCTTTCAGCCTCAAATTCCTCCCTCAAAGGCATCCTTAATCCTCGTAGCCCAGCGCTGGGCCCCTCTAATAGCCCTGCTCTTTGCTGTTCAAATTCAGCCTCCAGGTGTTGAACCTCCAAGTTCCATGCCTGAGTGAATCTTTCACCCTTCCCTTCACAAATGTTATGGAGGGTACAGCACGCGGATATAACCGCGGGATGTTGTCATTGGCCAGGTCCAGCTTCCCATACAGAGCATGTCAGCACTCCTTTAAATGGCCAAAAGCACTCTCCACAGTCATTCTACACTGACTCAGCCTGTTGTTGAACAACTCCTTGCTAATGTCAAGGCTCCCCTGTGCAGGGTTTCATGAGCCATGGCATTAAGGGGTAAGTGGGGTCTCCAAGGATCACAATGGGCATTTCAACTTCCCCTCTCCTCTGGAAAAAAAAGTCCTGGCTTGCAGCTTCCTGAACAGGCCAGTGTTCCGAAAGATACATGCGTCATGCACCTTTCCAGGCCAGCCTGTGTTAATATCAATGAAATGCCCATGGTGATCCACAAGCGCCTGGAGAATCATAGAGAAATACCCCTTCCGATTAACATACTTGGAGGCTAGGTAGGCTGGTGCCAGAATTGGAATATGCATCTCATCTATTGCCCCTGTGCCGTTAGGGAAACCCATTTGTGCAAAGCCAGCCACAATGTCATACACGTTACTGAGAGTCACAGTTCTTCTGAGCAGAACGCGATTAATGGCTCTGCAGACTTGCATCAACACGATTCCAACAGCCAATTTTCCCACTCCAAACTGGTTAGCGACTGATCAGTAGCTGTCTGGAGTTGCCAGCTTCTAGATTGCAATAGTCACCCGCTTCTCCACCATCAAGGCAGCTCTCAATCTTGTGTCCTTGCGCCGTAGGATGGGAGTGAGCTCCTCAAACAGTCTCATGAAAAAAGAACGAGGAGTACTTGTGGCACCTTAGAAACTAACTAAGTCTCTAAGGTGCCACAAGTACTCCTCGTTCTTTTTGCTGATACAGACTAACACAGCTACCACTCTGAACTAGCCCCACGAAAGTGGCTTTTCTCATCCGAATGTTCTGCAGCTGCTGCTCGTCATCGAAGACTTGCAGGGACAATGTGATCCCACCACTCAGTGCTTGTTTCCTGAGCCCAAAAGCGGTGTTCCACGGTGGTGAGCATGTCTGTGAATGCCACAAGCAATCTCATGTATGCATTACGCGAACCGATACCATTGTTGGAGTCCTCACTGTCAGTTTGGATCTTAAGGAGTAATTCGACTGCCAAACGTGATGTGCTGGCGAGACTTGTCAGCATATTCCTCAGTAGTTCAGGCTCCATTCCCGCAGACAGAAAGGGAAGACAGAATGCACAGTACAAAAAACATTGAAAGATGGAAGCACAGTGATTGCTGGGATGTGAACCAATGCATCACAGGGCATTGGGACAGGGCCCAGAATGGCCTGCCCCCCGCCCCCTTCCCACAAGCCATCGTGCCAGAATGGGAAGAGGTGCTCTGTGGGATAGCTGCCCATAATGCACCGCTCCCAATGCCGCTGCAGGTGCCGCACATGTGGCCACACCAATGCGCTTGTATCTGTCAGTGTGGACAGACTGCAACGCTTTCCCTACTGCGCTCTCCGAAGGCTGGTTTAACTCAAAGCACTCTACACTTGCAAGTGTAGCCATGCCCTAAATGAATTCTTTGCATCAGTCTTCTGGTGCATCAGTAACTGGCTTAAAGACAGAAAACAAAGGGTAGGACTGTCATAAATAGATAGCTAAGGGTTAATGTTTCTTTTACCTGTAAAGGGTTAACAAAGGGAACCAAACACCTGACCAGAGGACCAACTCAAGGAACTGGATTTTTCAAAGTGAGGGAGGGAATTTTTGGCTCTGAATCTTTTTGTTTTCTCTCAGCTATGAGAAGGTTCTTTCTATCGTCTTATCTTCTGTTTCCAACTTGTAAGTACAGGTAGAACAACAATATAGGCTTTATGTTTTTTTGTATACTTACAGTGTGTAACTTGCTGGATGTTTCAAATTGGATTCTTTTTGAATCAGACTTTTATTTATATTTCTTTCTTCCTGTTGCCCGTTTATCTTGTTGCAGAGTTTTTTCTTTGTCTTTTCTTTCTTTTTTTATAAAGTTTCTTTGTAAGACTTGTTTGAGTTTTTTCTTCTGGTAGGTTAAGGAACAAGGGGAGGGAATTCTCTTTGTGTTAGATCTACCGGGAGTAAGCTCGGCAGCACCAGGGAGTTGGTGGGGGAAGAGATAGGATCACTCTGTTTCCTTTTGTGGTTTGTCTCTTTGTGGAAAGGAGAATGTTTCTTGGTTTGTGATGTAGAGAGATTGCATCAATACTTAGGTTAGCCAGAGAGGAAAGTCTGGGAGGACAGGGACGTGGAAGGAAGTGGTTTATTTCCCTTGGTTGGAGATCAAAGCATCGGTCTCAGGGGTTCCCAGGGGTTTTGGGGGGCTCAAGTGTACCAGGCACGGATTCCTGGTTGGTGGCAGTGAGACAAGATCCAAGCTGATAATTAAGCTTGGAGGTTCATACTAAGCACCAGATTTTGGACGCTAAGGTCCAGATTTGAGAGAAATGCTTATGATAAGGACTAAATGGTCAGTTTTCACATGGAGGAGGTAAAGAATGGGTTCCTTATATCTGTACTGTAAAGTGTGTGTTGTGATGGCTGGGTGTGGTACTGAATTTTTTTTTTCTGTTCTGCCACTTTTGTAGGTTGCCAGCCTCGCTAGGCAGGGCCGGCTCAGGCACCAGCGCGAGCGTTGTGTTGGCGGCAGATTCTACGGCGGTTCCACCAATCCTAGGGCGCACGGACGCTTTTTTTTTTGTTCACCGTTCTGGCTGCCCTGTCTCTCTGGGCTTCTTCCCATCTGTCTTCTTTCCATTTACCTGTTACCTTTGGTTACAGTTCTCGGTCTCTCTCTCCCAGGTTAGGGAATACAGCCGTCAAGCTCTTCAGTAGAGAGGAGCGCCTTCTTCACCTCCTGTCTCAGCAGGAACTGACCTGCTAAGCCCTACAGCTCCTTTCACGAGCCTGCGGGGCTCTGATTGGCTGAACAGAAGCAGCACATTCTAGGAGGCCTGGCGCAACCTCCTGCTCTTTCCTGGGGTGGGGTCATAGGACCATGGTCGCCTCAGCAGAGGGCCATGAAGGCCAGGTCCACCCCCCATGTTCAACTATTTATAAATATGATCTGGAAAAAGAGGAACATCGGTGGCAGATTTGCAAATGATACAAAGTTCCAAGATAGTTAAGTCCAAAGTAGCCTGCAAAGTGTTACAAGAGATCTCACTAAACTAGATGACTGGGCAACACAATGGCTGAGAAATTCAGTGCTGACAAGTAATGTGCAAAGTAATGCACACTGAAAAGAGTATCCAATATACATAAAAGATGGGTCTAATTAGCTGTTACCAAGAATATTTGGAGTCATTGTGGGTTCTCTGAAAACATCATTCCATTTGCAGCAGGCCAAAAAAGGCAGGAGTGTGGAATCATTTAAAAGGGTAGATAGTAGACAGCTATTATTTGTCTCTTATAATCCCATTGGCTGCCCATCTTGCATCTGTGTGCGATCTGGTTTATTCCATTCAAAAAAGAATCTATTAGACTAGAAAGATGGTGCAGAGAAGGTCAACAAAACTATTAGGGGTATGGCACAGCTTCCTACAGGGAGAGATTACAAGACTGGGACTGTTCAGCTTAGAAAGAGGACGATAAGGGAGGGATTGGAGAGGTCTATTAAAATCATGACCTCTGTGTGTGGCAAAGTGAGAGTAGTGATGTTTTAACCCTTCATGTACACAGACCAGGGATAACCCAATTACTTAATGCAGCGAGGCTGTTTAAAAAAAAAAGGAAGTATTTTTCACACAACACCACATACCCCTGGTAATTCTTGCAGGAGATGGTGTGTGTGATGCTGCACCCATAGATGCTTGTATAGAAATGTTATGAGTGTAAGTGACACACTGATAGTTTCTATGCTAGTTGCCGTTGTACATTCTTGCAAAAGGTTATGTTTACTTGATGCTGTCTCGTTCGTTGGCATGTGATTTTTATATCTTGAAGTTCTGAGCATTGGCTCTATGCTTGTATTAGTGTTGCTGTGGAAGACCTAAGGCAGATTTGTGTAATGTGTGAAGGGAGTTATTCGGTACTTAGAGAGTACTTGGCTAACCATGAGAACGCCAATAACATCTGCTTTTCCTGCGGATTCAATAAATGTAACAATGGCATAACCTGTAAGAACTGGTCGGTGTGTTGGAAAAGTAGAGATGAATTACATTGTAAAAATAAGAATGGATTAAAGAAATGTTGTATGTACCTTTAAGCAGAAATAAGAAATGTTGAAATACAGGTGCCAGGAAAAGAAACATTAGGCATAAACAAGGGTGCTAATGGCGAAACATTAACAGAAGATCGGTAATAGTTAGGAAGGAAATAAGATATGCGTGCCTAGCACAGGTAAACTTATCAGATTCTGCTCCCTTTGTTACCTTGTTAAGTTCTCGCCCTTTTATCTGTATAAATAAGATAGTTTGTGTCTTGCATGGGACTCACATTATCTGGGTGTTATTAGCAGAGCACTGTGCTAATAAATCAGAGTGGTCCGACAAACTGTGAATCCTGAGTCTAACTTTGACAACAGACATGTGGCTTGCCCATGTGACTCCAAAACTTCATCTTGTAGCTACGATTCTGCACAGGAGAACACAATGGGTTTCCACCCACAAGAGAAAGATTATAGAAGGCCCTGGGAAACCCTCCATTTTGTCTTCAGCTGGCTCAGAAGAGAGCCTTTCCACCCCAAAGTGATGCCTGAAAGAAACTGAAACAAAGGACAGTAACTACAGGGGTGCGAGTGGTTGCTGGACCCAGACTAGGAGGAAGTCTAGTTTTTGAGATTTACCTGTATTTAGTTTCTTACTGTATCAGGCTTAGACTTGCATGTTGTTGTTTTAATTTGCTTGGTAATTTACTTTGTTCTGTCTGTTATTACTTGGAACCACTTAATTCCTACTTTTATATTTAATAAAATCACTTTTTACTTATTAATTAAGCCAGAGCAAGTAATTAATTCTTGGGGGAACAAACAGCTGTGCATATCTCTCTATCAGTGTTATAGAGGGTGAACAATTTACGAGTTTACCCTGTAAAAGCTTTATACAGGGTAAAATGGATTTATTTGAGTTTGGATCCCATTGGGAACTAGGTATCTGGGTGCTGGAGACAGGAGCAATTCTTAAGCTGTTTTTAGTTAAGCCTGCACCTTTTGGGGGATGTGGTTTGGACTTGGGCCTGTGTTTGTAGCAGGCTAGTGTGTCTGGAACAATCAGGCAGGTTACTGAAGTCCCAAGCTTCCAGGGAAAACAGGCTTAGAGGTAGTCTCAGCAGATCAAGTGGCAGTCCCAAGGAGGTTTCTGTGACCCAAACTGTCACAGTGTGAAGGCCAAAAGTATAACGGGGTTCAAAAAAGAATTAGATAAGTTCATGAAGAATAGGTCTGTGACGCTACACCCCATATTCTCCATAGAGATATTGTTATGGTATGAATATGGCATAACTAAAATGGGTCATTTGAGGTATCATTGGAAAGTTTATGTTTTATTGAATATGATTATCCTATTTGTATGCATGTATTATTTCTGTATCTGAAGTTAGGAATATTGACTATATAACAATTTCAAATGTGTGTGTACTTGGGGGGAACACCTACCAGACAGTAGGCAATCAGCCTTAAAGGGCCATTTTTAGATGGACAATAGAAAAGACGGTTACTCACCTTTGTAACTGTTGTTCTTCGAGATGTGTTGCTCATATCCATTCCAATTAGGTGTGCGCACGCCGCGTGCACGCTCATTGGAAGATTTTTACCCTAGCAACAGTCGGTAGGTCGGCTGGGCGCCCCCCTGGAATGGCGCCGTTATGGTGCTGGATATATACCCCTGACGACCCAACGGCCCTTCAGTTCCTTCTTGTTGGCTACTCCGACAGAGGGGAAGGAGGGAGGTTTGGAATGGATATGGGCAACACATCTTGAAGAACAACAGTTACAAAGGTGAGTAACTGTCTTTTCTTCTTCGAGTGCTTGCTCATATCAATTCCAGTTAGATGATTCCCAAGCCTTACCTAGGAGGTGGGGTCAGAGCGAGATGTTGCAGAGTGCAAAACTGCTGAGACAAATGCTGCATCATCTCTGGACTGTTGAACCAATGCATAATGTGCGGCATAGGTGTGAATCGATGACCAGGTAGCAGCGCGACATATTTCCTGGATGGGGACATGGGCCAGGAAGGCAGCAGATGAAGCTTGCGCCCGAGTAGAATGGGCAGTGAGGTGGCTAGCCGGAACATGAGCCAATTCATAGCATGTGCGGATGCAGGATGTTACCCAAGATGAAATCAGTTGGGAAGAGAACACTAGGGCTTTCATCCAGTCTGCGACAGCTACAAAGAGCTGAGCTGACCTTCGGAAGGGTTTAGTTCTCTTGATATAAAAGGCGAGAGCCCTGCAGACGTCCAGGGTATGTAGCTGTTGTTCCTGACACGATGGGTGCGGCTTCGGGAAGAAGACCGGGAGGAAGATGTCTTGGTTGACATGAAAGGCTCTGACGTTATTGATACAAACTGAGACCATATAGAACATGGTTTGCAACCAAGGTCCTGCAGTGGCACCAAATCTTATGTAAAGGGGGTCATATAAGGTGTCTAAGACCAGGGTATAGGTTGCTGGTTATGATTATGCTGTCTGTATGTCTGTATCATATGTTGTATCATTTTGTAGTTGAAGTTATGAGTATTGGCTGTTACTGTCTGTATTTCAAATTGGTGCTGTAGCTCTGGATGACACCCAGACAAGTTGGTTTAGCTCTGCTTGCCTGCTTGCATGGCTCATTAAGGACCATCAGCTACACAACTGCCATTGAGAGGGCAGATACACCTTGTAACTCAGCGGGTGCTGCAGGAATTGCCCATGTGACTGCAGACTCCATTTTGCTGTAATTTTCCACAGTAAGAACAAGAAGTGTTCTTACACCTGGAAGGCCTATATAAGGCTGATGCCTCATCTCCATCTTGTCTCGTCCATTCTTCTTACCTCTGAGGGACTTTGCTACCAACGGAAGCTCTGAACAAAGGACTGTTGACCCATGCCACGGGGGATGTACTCCAGAGACTTGATTTGAATCTGCAGTTTACTCCTCACTGCTACAGCCTGAACTAAGAACTTTGCCATTACTGTATGGAATTGATTCCTTTTGACCCAAGTCTAGCTCTCATCTCTATCTTTTTCTTTATGAATAAACCTTTAGATTTAGATTCTAAGGATTGGCAACAGCGTGATTTGTGGGTAAGATCTAATGTGTATATTGATCTGGTCTGGGGCTTGGTCCTTGGGATCAGAGAATCTTTTTCTTTCATTGGGGTGTTGGTTTTCATAACCATTCATCCCAAGCGAGTGGCACTGGTGGTGAACTGGGAGATGGAGTGGTCTAGGAAATTACTTGTGTGACTTGTGGTTAGCCAGTGGGTGAAACCGAAGTCCTTTTGTCTGGCTGTTTGGTTGTGTTGGGTGGGAAAACCCCATCCTAGGGCTGTGACTGCCCTGTTTGAGCAATTGGTCCTGAATTGGCACTCTCAGTTGGTCCCCCCAGAACCGCATCGTCACAAAGGCGGACACCACCTTAGGGAAGCCAAGAGGGGGTGTGGTCGCAGCTGTATCTTGTTCCTTATGGAATACTATGTACGGGGCGTCGCTGTCAAAGCCCGAAGCTCAGATACTCATCTCACTGAAATAATAGGACGAGGAAGGCTGTCTTCAGGAAAGGTACAGCAGCGAGCAGTAGCCAGTGGTTCAAGGAGCACGCATAAGCTTGGCTGCACCAGGTTAGATCTCAGTAGGTAGGGTTGGGTCTAACTTGAGGATACAACTTCCAATCCTTGAGGAACCTTGAAACTATGAGTAGAGAGAGATTTGATCGGTCATTCCCCTAGACGGAGCAGAAATGGCTGCCAGATCCTTTATGGAAGAGACCGCTAGGCCCTGCTCTTTTAGGACCAGAGCTAGTAGGACAGTGGAACGGCACCTGTCTGGGGTCTAAGTTACGCTGAGGCACCAGGAAGAATGCAAGATATATCATCCTAGTGGAAGGCTTCCTACTGCCCAAGAGCACCTGCTGGACCGAGGCAGAGCAACACAACTCAGACTGGCTCAACCACGCAGCAACCATGCTGTGAGATGAAGGGACTGCAGGTCCGGACGGTGAAGCCTACCAAAGTCCTGTGTTATGAGGTCCGGCCAGAGTGGCAGGGGAATCGGGTCTGCCACTGAGAGGTCGAACAACATGGTGTACTAGTGCTGCCTTGGCCACACTGGAGCAATCAGGATCAGGTGGGCGCTGTCCCTGCGGAGCTTGAGTAGGACTCTGTGAACAAGAGGAAATGGTGGGAAGGCATAAAGTAGGTGCCTGTTCCACGGGATCAGAAATGAGTCTGAGAGGGAGCCCAGGGAGCGTCCCTGGAAGGAGCAGAACACCTGGCATTTCCTGTCCTCTCGGGAGGCAAAGAGGTCTATGTGGGGAAAGCCCCACTTCTGGAAAACAGAATGGATGACATCTGGACGAATCGACCACTCGTGAGACAGGAAAGATCTGCTGAGGCAATTTGCCACAGTGTTCTGGACTCCTGGGAGAAAAGACACTACCAATTCGATTGAGTTAGCTATGCAAAAGTTCCAAAGATGGACGGCTTCTTGACAAAGGAGGGAGGAGTGTGCCCTGCTTGTTTATGTAAAACATGGCCGTTGTGTTGTCTGTGAACACTGATACACAAAGGCCTTGGAGACGGTCTCGAAACTCTTGGCATGCTAGACGGACTGCTCTCAGCTCCTGCACATTGATGTGTAAGGCCAGTTCTTGGGGCGACCAGAGGCCTTGAGTGCAAAGGCTCCCGAGGTGGGCACCCCAACCCAGAGATGACACGTCCGTGGTTAGGGCCATCGAGGGTTGTGGTGGGTGGAAGGGCATCCCTACACAGACTAGAGTGGGGTCTAGCCACCAGGTTAGGGAGCCCAGAACCTTCCTGGGGATAGTGAGCACCGAGTCCAGGCTGTGCCTGCGTGGTTGGTACATTGAAGCAAGCCAGGCTTGGAAGGGACGGAGGCGTAGCCTGGCGTGCTTGGTCATGAAGGTGCAGGAGGCCATGTGACCTACTAGGCTGAGGCAGGTGCGCACCGACGTTGTTGGGAAGGTTTGAAGATTTCAGATTATTCAAGCCATTGCCTGAAAACGTGACTGCGGGAGGCAGGTTCTGGCCAGATTGGAGTCCAGAACCACTCCAATGAAGTCTATTCTCTGCGTGGGTGGGAGAGTAGACTTTTCTGTGTTGATCTTGAGGCCTAGGCTCCTGAAGAGGTCTCTGACAATGCGCAGGTGCTGTGATACTTGCCACTGGGAAGCTCTTCGAATGAGCCAATCATCGAGATACGGGTAGACGTGTACTCGACGATGCCGGAGGGAGGCGGCGACTACAGCCATGCATTTTGTGAAGACATGCAGAGCTGCAGAAAGGCCAAAAGGAAGTACATTGAAATGAAAGTGTTGGTGGTTGACCACAAAATGGAGGTACTGTCTGTGTGGTGGATAAATTGCGATGTGGAAATACAAGTCCTTCATATCGAGGGCAGCATACCAGTATCCCAGATCCAGGGACGGGAAAATGGTCCCCAGGGACACCATGCGGAACTTCAGCTTTATCATGAATTTGTTGAGTTCTCGCAGGTCTAGGATCGGTCGTAGACCTCCGTTTGCCTTGGGGATTAAGAAGTAGCAGGAATAAAACCCCTTGCCTCTCATGTCCTTTGGCACCTCCTCTATGGCTCCCATGGCTAGGAGCGACTGGACCTCTTGTAAGAGGAATTGCTCGTGAGAGGGGTCCCTGAAGAGGGATAGGTAGGGAGGGTGGGAAGGCGGGGTTGAAGCAAACTGGAGGTGGTACCCCCCTTCAACCGTGCACAGGACCCAACGATCTGAAGTTAGCTGAGACTAGGCAGGGAGGAATTGGGAGAGGTGGTTGAAAAAGGGAGGAGAAGGATTCGGTATGGTAACTGGTGGGCCGTCCTCGGGCATCCCATCAAAAGTTCTGCTTGGGCCCCGCTGGTGGTTTAGGGTATGATGTTATTGATATAAACTGGGACCATATAGAACATGGTTTGCAACCAAGGTCCTGTAGTGGCACCAAATTTTATGTAAGGGGGTCATATAAGGTGTCTAAGACCAGGTTATGGGTTGCTGGTTATGATTATGCTGACTGTATCATTTTGTAGTTGAAGTTATGAGTATTGGCTGTATACTGTCTGTATTTCAAATTGGTGCTGTAGTTCTGGGTGACACCCCAGACAAGTTGGTGTTAGCTCTGCTTAGCCTGCTTGATGGCCCATTAAGGACCATCAGCTACACAATTGACCCATTGAGAGGAGGCAGATACAGCTTTGTAAACTCAGCAGTGGTGTGGCAGGAACTGGTCCATGTGACTGCAACTCCATTTTGCTGTAATTTTCCACAGTAAGAACAAAGAAGTGTTCTTAACCTGGAAGTGTCTATATAAGGCTGATGCCTCATCTCCATCTTGTCTTCAATTCTGCTTCTCCTTACCTCTGGAGGGACTTTGCTACAAGCTGAAGCTCTACACAAGGGACTGATGACCCATCCCAGCTAGGGATGTTCTCCAGAGACTTGATTGAACCTGCAGTTTACTCCACAAACTGCTACAAGCCCCTGTCACGCCTTCTGTAACGTCCTGACATGGCCTAGGTGGGCAAAGACGGTTGTATGCTGGGGCTGGAAGGTCTGCGTTGGGTCACTGGGCGTGTGCATACCCAGCGAGTGCATTATAAAACGATTGTCCTTCAGACTTTGCAACCTGGGGTCAGTCTTGTCTGAGAAAAGGCCCTGGCCTTCAAAGGGTAAATCCTGAATAGTTTGTTGCAATTCAGGGGGAAGGCCTGATACTTTGAGCCAGGAGATACACCTCATCGTCACTCCTGATGCCAGAGTTCTGGCTGCAGAGTCTGCTGCATCCAGAGAGGCCTGAAGGGAGGTTCTTGCTACCTTTTTACCCTCCTCACGTAGGGCCGTGAATTCTTGATGGGACTCCTGGGAAAGAAGCTCCGTAAACTTCCCCAAGGACACCCAAGTGTTAAAATTATACCTACTTAGGAGGGCTTGTTGGTTCGCTACCCTATGCTGGAGACTCCCGGCCGAGTATATTTTGCGGCCTAGGAGGTCCATGCACCTAGCCTCCTTTGACTTAGGAGCCAAGGCTTGTTGGCTATGACGCTCCCGTTCGTTCACCGATTGGACAACTAGAGAGCAAGGAGGTGGGTGAGTGTAGAGATATTCATACCCCTTTGAGGGGACCATATATTTTCTCTCTACTCCCCTTGCTGTAGGTGGAATTGAAGCTGGGGATTACCAAATGGTGTCAGCATTAGCTTATATGGTGCGGATGAACGAAAGGGCGACTCTAGTAGGTGCATCAGACGATAGGATGTCCACGACCGGGTCCTCTATTTCAGGGACCTCCTCCACTTGCAAGTTCATATTCTGAGCCACTTGCCTCAAAAGGTCCTGATGGGCCCTGAGGTAAATTGGTGGAGGGCCTGAGGAGGATGTCCCTGCCACCGCCTCATCAGGTGAGCAGGAGGAGGAGAGGCTCGGGACCAAAGGGTCCTGTGGTGGCTCCTGTACTTGAGGGCCATCATCTGCATCGGGTGGAACCTCAGCAACTGCAGATGGAATTGGAGTCTCATCTGTGCCCGTGGCGGGCGGGGTGGGGGGCTGGCTTACTGTCGCCTCTGGTACCCGGTGTTCTGACGGGGCCAACTGTTGAGCCACTGATGGTGCACCTTGGCTTTGGTGGTATGCCCTTGGTGTCCAGAAGGACCAGTGATGAGGCCCTTGCTCGTGGCTCTGGGAATATATGGCTGGGGATGTCAGAGTCACGTTCCTGTGGATAGGATGCGCTACCAGCCTGCGATGACACCGATGTGTGTCTGGAAGGGCAAGGAGGTGCCGATAGGCCCTGGGAGGGCGCCACTGTTCTCGACACTCGGGCCCAGGGCGGTGCTGGGGAGCGGTACCGGGAGCTATAACAGCACCGTGAGCGAGACTGGGACCTTCTACCGTATCGGTGCCAGGAGGTCGACCGAGATCTCGAGATTCTTTGTCTGGAGTGACTGCGGGATACACAGTGCCGAGATCGGTGCCGTGAGCCGGATCAGTACCAGGAGTATCTGTCCAGCGAACGAGATGTCGAACAGTGTCGTGAGTGCGACCGGTACCACAGTGGAGAGCGGTGCTAGGACTGTGAGCGGTGCCGGGAGCGGGAACGGCGCGATCGAGAGCGTCTGCGAGACCGGGATCTTGAACGACGTCTCTCTGGTGGACCAACGGAAGGAGGCCTTACCATGGCCGGCTTGCCGATGGATTGTATGACCCGCACCAGCAGTTGTGGCCATGTTGACTCCGTCATTGCGATGAGCTCCCTTGCCGTGGAGATGGTCTCCAGCGTAGAAGGGAGGGCAAGCTCAACCACAGCATGAGCCAGGGAGTTGTCAGGCACCGGACTCGACAGTCCTTGTGGGACCGGAATCGACAGTGCTGAGCTTGGCGGAGGCGCAATCTGCGGTGCCACAGTCGACGGTGCCGCGGCAGATGACGGTGCCGGATGAACCATCTTGGAAGAGCGCTCCTTCCATGGAGCAGAAGTTGAAGTACTATGTTGCTTCCTAGGTCTCAGGGACAGGGAGCGGTGCCGAGCAGATGTCGGTACCGGTAAGGGTCGGTGCTGGACTCTTTCTCGGTACTGGAGTGGTCTGGGGCTGAAGGGGCGCTCCTTACCAAAGGAGTCTGTTGGGCGCTCGGTGCCGATGCTGCAAGACTAAGTGCCAACTCCATGAGGAGCTGTTTCAATCAAAAGTTCCGCTCCTTCTTCATCCTTGGGTTAAACGACTTGCAGATGCGACACTTATCGGCAAGGTGGGATTCCCCTAGGCACTTGAGGCAGGAGTCATGGGGATCCCCTATTGGCATCGGCTTTTGGCACGCCGAGCACGGTTTGAATCCCGGTGCCTTGGGCATGGGCCCACACTGGGGTGGAGGAAAGGGGCTAATCCCCGATCCCCCCTTAAACTATGTACACTAACTATAAAGACAACAACTAATACTAACTATAACTACAAGAACTCGAACTATAAACACAGTAAAGAGCAAAGAGCTATGAGTAGCTAAGCATGTGGAGATCAGCAAAGCCGCACTCCACAGTTCCAACGACCGTCACGGGCAGTAAGAAGGAACTGAAGGGCCGTTGGGTCGGCAGGGGTATATATCCAGCGCCATAACGGCGCCACTCCAGGGGGCGCCCAGCTGACCCACCGAGTGTTGCTAGGGTAAATATCTTCCGATGAGCATGCACGCGGCGAGCACACACCTAACTGGAATCGATATGAGCAAGCACTCGAAGAAGAACTTTGAAGATACTAATCTCCCACCTTCCTGAGAAGCTTCCTGGGATGTTGCTTTGACACTGCAGGGTCATGGGATGATGTCACCTGGTATGAAGTAACGTCTTGGACACTCCTGGTATTTTTCCACTGGAAACAAAGGATTCCCGCCTTATGTAAATCCTACTTAAGGATGGGAAGTGAGTCAATCAGGGCTCTTCTCCATTGCCTTCCTGGCCAAGAAGGAAGACTGCTGAAAGCACCTGAAGAAATAAAGGAACTAAGCTGGGAAAGGCAAGGGCTGAGTCCAGGCTGAGACAGGGGTCTAGCCTGTGAAGAGAAATAACTGGAACTCTGAGTTGCAGAAATTCTGCAACCTGCCTAGAGCAACATTTAGGGTAAGAAAATTCTATTTGTAACCTGTTTCTTTAGAGAATTAAGCTTAGGCTGCGTGTTTTGTTTTATGTGCTGAGTAATCTGCTCTGTTCTGTTTGCTATCCCTTATAATCACTTCAAATTTACCTTTTGTAGTGATAAACATATTTCTTGTTTATTTCAAAACCCACTTTGTGCAATTCATATCGGGGGTGGGGATGGAAACTGTGCATATCTCCCTCCACATTGAGGGAGAGGGCAATTTTTATGAGCTTGGGCTGTGTAGCACTCTCTGCACAGTGCAAGACACTATTATTTTGGGTTTACATCCCAAAGGAGGTGTGCACATGAGTGCTGGGCTGAGTCGTCCCACAGAGAACTGTTCACAGGCTCTGTGTGACTCTACAGCTGGGCGTGTCTCTACCAGTGTGTGTGTTGGAATGGGGCGCGAGCGCCTTTCACAGCAGCACAGAGTAAGGGAAAGCTAGGCCGGCTGGACAGGTGGGCTCAGTGGGACCCTAGCACATCTGGTGGCACTGAGAAAGCGGGGTCCAACCTGCCACAAGATCTACCAGTGACTATTAGCCAAGATGGTCAGGGACAGAACCTCATGCTCTGGGTGTCAGTAAACCTCCTAATGCCAGAAGCTGGTACTGGACGGATGAATCACTCAAAATTGCCCTGTTCTGTTCATTCCCTCTGAGGTATTTGGCACAGGCCATTGTCAGAGACTAGATACTGGGCTAGATGGACCTTTGGTCTGACCCAGTGTGGCCACTCTTAAGGTTCTCTTAGGAGAAATGGATGACACAAGCCTGCAAGGCCCTGAACTTTGGCTAACTGGTCAGGTCAAAGGGGCAACACTAATGTGAGGAGTGGGATAGTTTCCACAGAGAGAAATAAGCTGGTATTCCTGTTAAACTAAGATGGAACAAATACTGGAGGTGCTCTCAGAACTCAAAGATAGCCAAAAGAAGTTAAAACAGGATCTGGAAATTTCTCAGAAGGATTTAAAGAAACTTATGGAGGTTTCCCAGAAAAGACAGAAAGACGACTTGTGGTCAGAGATAAAATTTCTGTTGGGACTGCAGCTATCAAGTGTCTGGGCAGATTTGGGGTAATTGTACCTCCATCATTAGACTGAAATGTCATGTGGTACCAAGGATATGTCAACACTATTATCTTGATCAACCACACTTGTAATGTTATCAATAAAATACATCAAGTTAGTTTGAGAGGCTCTATCTTCTATAAACCCACATTGATTGGCATTAACTGCATTACCCTTCTTTAATTCTTTATGATTCAAGTCCCGTATCAACTGCTCCATTGTCCTGGCCAGAAATGATGTCATGCTGACAGACCTGTAATTAGCAGGTCATCCCATTTCCCCTTTTTAAAAATTAGCATAACTTTAGCTTTCTTCCCGTCTTCTGGAATTTCCCCAGTGCTCCAAGACTTATTGAAAATCAACATTAATGGTCCTGCAAACTCCTCAGACAACTCTTAAATCTCTTGGATGCAAGTTAACTGGACCTGCTGATTTTAAAGATGTCTAACTTTAGTAGTTTCCGTTTAACATCCACTAATGATGGGAAGAATGTTATCTGCACCATATGATAAGACTGTGACAGACTGACAATATCTATAATATAGTTAACAAACCTTGTGGAATTAAGATTAACTTTAATTCAATGAAGTGTAACATGAATGACTTAGGGTTAACACATTTGCAGTTCATTGTATTACAAATGCAAACATTCACACCATGCTGTGAAATTGTATGGAACTTCTTTACTAGAATGACAAGATTAATACAATTTCTGGAAGTTCAAAGGTCTTTCTGGAACAATAGGTATGAAATGAATTTCCTTAGGAAATACCTTGAGGTGAGGGGAATGCAAATCCTCCCCCTTTGAAGCCAATCTTTTGAAGATATGCTGTGAGGAAAGAGACCCTTTGTATACAAACTACTTGCTTCTGGAAACTCCAGTTCAAATAGCCCTGAAGTGTATAAAAAGGAAACTGAACATGTTATGACTGTGCTTGTTTCAAGCTGAAGATCTGATGAACTTGTAACCACAAGGTGTTGCTAGGATGGGGTATTAAAAGTCTGCACCTGAGCAACTTTCCTAACTTCTGATTATTATTAATTAACAACTAAAACCCCATCTTGTGCTTTATCTGTTAGGACACAGATCCATAAGCAAATTAAAGACGTATTATTCTTCACACAAGACTTCAAGAAATCCAATAAGTTTAGAAAATGAAGGTCTGATAGCCCTGGCTGTAAGGGACCACGGAAGAGTTTGTTATGGCCTAGCTAGGGCTTGTCGCCTTCTCAAGGACAGGTTATTAGAGGATGCAGCACACCAGTCTATTCTGCTTGTAACCAGTTAGAACCACTTCACATGGGAAGCCCCTATGTGTATGGGGAAGTGCAGAAAGCCCCTGGCCGCAGGCCAAGGGGGCGGCCATGGCTGATGGAAAGCCCCGAATTGCATAGGCATGAGCTGCTTTGCATGGTATTAGCATGATGCGATAAGTGCTGCAGGGTGTTATTTTTGTTTTGGACTTCGTTCCCCGCCTCTATGACAGCAACGCTTGCAGTCCCCATTGCCAGGGCCGGCTTCAGGAAGTGCGGGGCCCAATTCGAACAGTTTCGACGGGGCCCCGGCAGGGATGACTGGAAAAAAAACCAAACCAAAACCACAAAAAACAGCTGTAGAAAAACACTCGCTCCAGGTCTTTGGTGGCACTGAAGAACCCGCCGCCGAAGTGCCGCTGGAGACCCAGAGCGCCGCCAGGTGAGTAAAAATTAAAAAGGCGCCTCTAACCAGGGAAGGGATTCTCACACTGGGTGCCGGGCCCTCTTAGGCGCAGGGCCCAATTCAGGGGAATTGGTGGAATTGGCCTAAAGCCAGCCCTGCCCGTTGCGGGTATGTCACGTTACCTTCAATAAAGCCAAATCACTCACTGTGTGTGTGGGGCCTCGTCCTTGCAGAGCACTCAGGCACGTAACACTGGCCAAACCCAATCATAGTGCACATCTGAACTTCTCAGTCATACAGTTCTGCTGATGCACCACACATCCAACCCCCAGACCCCAGACCCACTATTACAGTCCCAGTCTCCCCACCCCATCGCTCAGCAGAAGCTCCATCTCCACCACTTCTCAAACTCAAGGTGACAGTAAATGTAAGGATGGGGGCTGAAGTGAGAAGCAGGTGGGCTTCTCCCAGGTGCTCTGGCTGCCCCTACTCTTCCTTTCTCCTCCTGTATTTCAAAACTTCCCAGAGGAATGCTCACCAGCTCAGAGTCCTCCCCGTGCTGTCTCTCTTCTCCACTCTGATGTGTCAGCCGCTCTTCTGCTCTCTGGAACCAACAATATCAAACAGAATTCATCTTTACAATCAAGCTAAGAGTCATTATCATTGGCTCATTTCACCATAAGACCTACGGGCAGGGCTGTGCTTCCTTTGTATACCTTTCCCTCTCTGGGACACGTTTCCAAATGCAGCATGGAACCTGCTGCCTTTCTGAGAGGAAAGCTGTCTTACTCCTAGGAATGTTGGTACAACTCTCTGCTTCAGGCTGGAAGGAGGTGGGTAAGACCCTCACACAGGATTTTGACATGGCTGAGGTGACGGGCTGCTATGTTAAAAGGGACATTATACTCAGGCCTCTTCTGCCAGTCCCACTGAGTAGCCAGTGCTGGCATCCTTCAGAAGGTGGATGTCTCAACCAGCTCCACTCTGCTCATCTTTGCGTCTGCCAGGGGAATACTTGTATTAGAGAAAGTTGGGGCTCAGAGTGTCCAGGCCTTATCCCCTCACTTCACCTTATAAAGGAGCTCCTTGAGCAAAGGGTTGTATCATGTACCCTGAAGTGATGTATTATAGAAGCCTCAGAAAGTTGCAATTGAAGGGGCAGGAACTGGAGGGTTCAGAGGATATGGTCCAGTTGGTCTAATTAGAGCTGCTTTTGGCTAATTTTCAAAGGTAAATGGGTCAGAAGCAAGTTTGATGGATGAGGGGCACTCCCAGTGCTGGTGGGTGGCAGCTCGTGAACACTAGGCTGCCCATGTAGCTAACACCTGTGGTGCTGACTTGGCAGGGCTCAGAGATCGCAGTGCCTACTGTGAGAGGCAGTTCTCTGGGCCAAGACCAAAAAGGACAAAAACTAAGCGTGGTCCCTAAAGACAGCGGCTCCAACTGAGCCTCACAGGGGAGCCAGTCTGGAGCTCATTCTTTCTCAGAGGAGACTGAGTGCTGTTCCTGACTCTGCCACAGCCTCCATGTGACACCTCGGGCAAGCCACTTCATCTCTCTGGGCCAAGTGCTAATAGCCCTTTGTTCCTCTCCACCTTTGTCTGTCGTGTCTATTTAGACTGTCAGCTCTCCATGTCACAGACTCTCTCCTGTTATGTGTCTATACAGCAGCCAGCCAATGGGTGACCTCAGCTGGAGCTTTGAGACACTACAAACAAATAAAAACAAATGTAATAATTCCATTTGCTTTGTCCTGTAACTCACATGGGTTGGGCAGCTTCTCCCAAGTCTAGTACAAAGGGAGAAGGGTCAGCCCATGAGGAGGGACAGAGTATTGACAAAGTTTGAAAGAGGCTTCCCACCAGGGCTCCATGACACTTTGGACCTTCTATTTCCATAGGGTCTCCCCACCACAGCGTCAGGGCCAAGGGCTTGCAGGTGTGGTTAGGAATTATTGGGCTTCCCTAGGGCTTGCAGGTAACTATGATATTAGGTACCCATCACTGCAGTGGGGGCTGTGGCTTGGCCCATCAAAATCATGATGGCTTGACTCAGATATCATTGCTGTGGTTTCATCTCTGAGAGCTTTAGCAGCTCCATCTTGTTTATTGGTAAAGTGTCTGGGACACTGGTTCTCCACTTGTGAGGTAACTCCCTTCTCTTCATGTGTCAGTATATTTATGCCTGCATCTGTAACTTTCACTCCATGCATCTGAAGAAGTGAGGTTTTTTTACCCACGAAAGCTTATGCCCAAATAAATCTGTTAGTCTTTAAGGTGTCACTGGACTCCTTGTTGTTTTTGCCTGGGACAGGTGGCTAGTTACACAACAGCTCAGCAACCCGTGCTATGCCCCCTGTTTCCCTCTAGGTCTGTAGAGGGAGGGGAAATGCCAGCCTGAGCCCTAGTGTTTGTCCCCACAAGAGAGCTTTGTGTTCAGTCTAGCTCAAACCCATTTAACTTTGTGAGGCCAACACCACAGCTGGACAGGGCTGACAGCCGGTGCCTTAGGGTAACGGGGGATTTACCTTCTGGGCTTCGTACAGCACCTCCAGGATATTGCTGAGCAGCTCAATGCAAGCCTCCTCCTCCTCTCCCTTCACAATCAGCTCCTGGAGGATGGGGATTGTAGTATGCAGCAGCATCTCTCGACACTCTGCACAGACAGACAGAGATATTAGTTGTGGGGTGGGAAGGGAGCAAACACAGACACCTCACCGTCCTGGGGAGGGAGTGGGTGTGACGTTATTGATATAAACTGGGACCATATAGAACATGGGTTGCAACCAAGGTCCTGTAGTGGCACCAAATCCTATGTAAAAGGGGTCATATAAGGTGTCTAAGACCAGGTTACGGGTTACTGGTTATGATTATGCTGTCTGTATGTCTGAATCATTTTTGTAGTTGAAGTTATGAATATTGGCTGTGTACTGTCTGTATTTCAAACTTGTGCTGTGTTACTGGAAAAGATTCCAGACAAGTTAGTGTCAGCTCAGCTTAGCCTGCTTGATGGCCCATTAAGGACCATTAGCTACACAACTGATCCATTGAGAGGAGGCAAATACGCCTTGTGACTCAGCAGGGTGTGCAGAAACTGGCCCATGTGACTGCAAACCCCATTTTGCTGTAACTTTCCACAGTAGGAACAAAGGAGTGTTCTTACACCTGGAAAGGTCTATATAAGGCAAAGGCCTCATCTCCATTTTGTCTTCAATGCTGCTTCTACCTCTGGAGGGACTTTGCTACAATCTGAAGCTCTGCACAAAGGACTGATGACCCATCCCAGCGGGGGATGTTCTCCAGAGACTGGATTTGAACCTGCAGTTTACTTCATCACTGCTACAAGCCTGAACCAAGAACTTTGCCATTACTGTATGTAATTGATTCCATTTAACCAATTCTAGCTCTCATCTTTATCTTTTTCCTTTTATGAATAAACCTTTAGATTTTAGATTCTAAAGGATTGGCAACAGCGTGATTTGTGGGTAAGATCTGATGTGTATATTGACCTGGGTCTGGGGCTTGGTCCTTTGGGATCGAGAGAACCTTTTCATTTTACTGGGGTGTTGGTTTTCATAACCATTCATCCCCAGGACGTGTGGGACTGGTGGTGATACTGGGAGACTGGAGTGTCTAAGGAAATTGCTTGTGTGACTTGCGGTTAGCCAGAGGGGTGACACCGAAGTCTGTTGTCTGGCTGGTTTGGTTTGCCTTAGAGGTGGAAAAACCCCAGCCTTGGGCTGTGACTGCCCTGTTTGAGCAATTGGTCCTGATCTGGCACTCTCAGTTGGGTCCCGCCAGAACCGCATCGTCACAGTGGGCCAGAGATGGGCAGACGTTCAGGCTCAGGTTGGAGCCCAGGCTCTGTGACCCTTCCCCCTTGTGGGTCCTAGAGCCTGAGCCCAAAGGTCTCCACCGCAATTAAACGGCCCCACAGCCCAAGTCAGCTGCCATGGGCCAGCTGTGAGTGTTTAATTGCACTGTAGACATGGAGAATTCACCATATCCCTAGGGGAGCTGTTCCAGTGTTAATTCCCCTCAGTGTTAAAAATGTGCCTCTTATTTCTATGTTGAATTTGTCTGGTTTCAGCTTCCAGCTACTAGACCTTGTTCTGCCTTCATCTGCTAGATCGGAAATCTTCTGCTCATCTATGCACTTACAGCCCCTGACCAAGTCACCTCCTGTGCTACTCTTGTCTTGGATAAACTAAATAGCCTGAGCTACTTCAGTCTCTGATTCAGAGGTGAGACTTCAGATCATTCTCATCGCTCCTTTCTGAACCCTTTCCAGTTTGTCAGTGTCATCTCTTTTAAAGTGTGGACACCAGAACTGGACACAGCATCCCAGAAATGGTCTCACTGCTGCAAGCCAGTGGTCTGAATGAGCTGTCTCCTGCCATCTACTGAAGAACTGGAGGAAAAGATCTAACGAGCAGATACACTTGCTTTGCCAGGATGATCAGCTTTGGCTGTGTTGTGTTAACATTCACTTAAACCTTGGAGGCGGGGTAATGAAATGTTATCCTTATTGTATGAGTAAAGGGGGGCAGAAAAACAGTTACTCACCTTCTCGTACCTGTTGTTCTTCGAGATGTGTCGCTCATTTCCATTCTAATAGGGGCGTGCGCTGTGTGCACAGTCATCGGAAGGTGTTTCCCCTAATGGTACCTGTCAGGTTGGCTGTGGAGCCCTCTGGAGTGGCGCCTTCATGGCGCTGAACATATGCCACTGCTGACCCGGCCCCTCCTCAGTTCCTTCTTCCTGGCTGCTCCGACAGCGGGGAAGACGGGCGGGTTTGGAATGGACATGAGCAACAAATCTCAAAGAATAACAGTTACAAGAAGGTGAGTAACCATTTTTCTTCTTTGAGTGCTTGTTCATATCAGTTTCAATTAGGTCCCAAGCCCTACCTAGGCGGTGGGGTCGGAGTTATGGAATCGCTGACTGGAGCACCCCTCTGCCGAATGCTGCATCATCTCTGACATGCTGGATGATAGCATAATGAGAGAAACGTGTGGACTGAGGACCACATTGCTGCCCTGAAGATCTCCTGTATTGGAACCTGGGCCAGGAACACTGCCAGAGATGCCTGCGCCCTTGTGGAGTGTGCCATAAGGGCCGGGGCTGGAACCTTGGCCAGCTCAGAGCACATCCTGGTGCCAGACATGATCCATGACGAGATCCTCTGAGATGAAACCAGCAGCCCTTTCATCCTGTCCACAATCACCACAAACAGCTGGTTTGACTTCCTGCTCAGCTTCGTGTGCTTGATAGAAAAGGCCAGCGCTCGCCAAACACCCAGAGAGTGGAGCCTCTGTTCTCAGACATTAGCATGAGGCTTAGGGAAGAAGACAGGCAGAAAAATGTCCTGGTTGGTGTGAAAATGTGACACCACCTTGGGAAGGAAGGCCAGGTGAGGTCAGAGTTGTACCTTGTCCTTATGTAGGGGGAGTCAGAAGTGAAAGTCTTTAATTCCGACATCCTCCTTGCTGAGGTAATGGCGACCAGAAAGGCAACCTTGTGACAAGTAGAGAAGGGACCAAGTCATCAGTGGTTCGAAAGGGGGCCCCATTAGCCTGGAGAGGACCAGGTTAAGGTCCCATACAGGGAGCGGTAGTCTAATATGTGGGTCTAACTGCTCCAGGCCCTTGTGGAAACGAGCAACCATAGGGTTGATGAAGATTGAACATCTGGCTGCTCCTGGGTGGAAGGCCAAAATGGCTGCAAGGTGCACCTTGATGGACAATGCTGCGAGACCGTGCTGTTTCAGGTGCAGCAGGTACTCCAGGATGAGTAGTATGGGCACCTGGAGTGAAAGTGTGCAATGCTGAGCACACCAGAATGTGAACCTTTTCCGCTTTGCTAGGTATGTGGCCCTAGTAGAGGGTTTTCTGCTGCTGAGTAGGACCTCTCTTACTGGTTCTGAGCCCAGGAGCTCCATAGGGTTTAGCCATGAAGCTTCCAGGCCGTGAGATGGAGGGACTGGAGGTCGGGGTGATAAAGTTGACCGTGGTCCTGAGTGATCAGGTCCGGGAAGGGTGGCAACATGATCAGCTGTCACTGACAGCTCCAGGAGCATGGTGTAAGAGTGTTGTCAAAGCCATGCTGGTGCCACCAGAATTAACTCTGCCCTGTCTCTGTGGACCTTGAGCAGGACCTTGTGCGTGAGAGGGATCGGGGGAAAGGCGTAGAGCAGGTGGCCTACCCCGGGTAGCAGAAATGTGTCTGTGATCAAGCCTGGGCTGTGTTTCTGGAAGGAGCTGAACACTGGGCACTTTCTGTTGCTCCGGATGGTGAATTGTCGACTTGGGGACACTCCAGCTTTTGGAAGATGGAGTATATGACATCTGGGCGGAGGGATGACTCGTGATTGTGGAACGATCTGCTGAGGTGGTCCGCCAGTTCGTTCTGCAGTCAGGGGAGATAGGACGCCTCCAGGTGAACAGAGTGAGCTATGCAGAACTCCCATAGCTGGAGGGCTTCCTGACACAGAGGGGAGGCGCAGGCTCCACCCTGCTTCTTGATGTAAAACATGGCGGTGGTGTTGTCTGTCATAACTGCCACACTCTGTCGTTGTAGTCAGGCCTGAAAGGTCTGGCATGCCAGTCGCATTAACCTCAGCTCCTTGATGTTGATATGGAGTGAGAGTTCGTCCTGCAACCCCAGGCCCTGCATTTGGAGGTCTCCCAAGTGTTCTCCCCATCCCAGACCGGATGCATCTGTTACCAGAGACAAGGAGGGCTTGAGGCTGTTTAAGGGACTCCCTTGCACACTGCCTGAGGGTTGAGTCACCATCAGAGGAACTCGATCACCTGCTGAGGCACGGTGACCACTGAGGCCAGGTTGTGCCCTAGGCGATAGGCCAAAGTGAGCCATGCCTGCTATGATGGGGCAAGGCCAGATGGCTACAGTAAAGTACTGAGGAACAGGTATGTTAGCCCCAGGCTAAACAAATCCCTAGTACCGTGGTAACCAAACGGCAGTTGCTCCAGGTTAATCAAGGCACCTGGGGCCAATTAAGATCTTTCTAGAAGGCAGTGGAGATAGCTACTTTGATTAGAACACCTGCAGCCAATCAAGGCAGGCTAATCAGGGCACCTGGGTTTAAAAAGGAGCTCACTCCAGTCAGGCAGGGAGGAGCCAGAGGAGAAGGAGCGTGTATGAGGAGCTGGGAGCAAGGAGCTGAGAGTGAGAGAGTGTACTGCTGGAGGATTGAGGAGGACAAGCGTTATCAGACACCAGGAGGAAGGTCCTGTGGTGAGGATAAAGAAGGTGTTTGGAGGAGGCCATGGGGAAGTAGCCCAGGGAGTTGTAGCTGTCATGCAGCTGTTACAGGAGGCACTATAGACAGCTGTGATCCACAGGGCCCTGGGCTGGAACCCGGAGTAGAGGGCGGGCCTGGGTTCCCCCCAAACCTCCCAACTCCTGATCAGACACAGGAGGAGTTGACCCAGACTGTAGGGAAGATCACTGAGGTGAGCAAATCCACCAATAAGCGCAGGATCCACCAAGGTAGAGGAGAAACTTTGTCACAACTGATGTCAGAGGTGGGATTTTTGGCGTGCACAGCGCGGCGGAAGAAGGAGGGTGGATTTTTTTATTTATTTATTTTTTAAAGAGAGAGAGAGTTAATTTTTTTTATCACCACAATGAATGACGTAGTGAGGGCACTGATACAAGCCACGGCGACCCAGCAGGAGTCGACCTGTGTCCAGGCAGCCGCCCAGCAAGAAGCAGTGCGGCTGCAGCAAGAGACTAATTGCCCACTGATGGACCAAGCTGCTCAAGACCGAGCTATGTTGCGGGAACTGGTAAACCAAGTAAAGACCCTCACAGAGTTGAACCGTGGCCATGATGGGACGCGGCTCATACAGGCTAGCAATTGGCTGCAGAAAATGACACGGGAGGATGATGTAGAGGCATACCTTCTGGCCTTTGAGAGGACAGCCCTACGGGAGGCCTGGCCTCCAGATCAGTGGTCTGGCATCCTTGCCTCATTCCTGTGTGGGGAGGCCCAGAAGGCCTGACATGATCTGCCTGAAGAGGCTGCAGCAGACTACTCCCAGCTGAAGGCAGAGATCCTGGCCAGATCTGGGGTAACGACCGCAGTGGGGGCCCAGCGGTATCATGAGTGGAGGTACCAGGAAGACAAAACCTCCCGATCCCAATTGTATGACCTCATCCATCTCGCACAAAAGTGGTTGCAAACAGTCCCGGAGTCCGGAAGACATACTAGAGGATCTGATCATCGACCGGTACATGAGGGCACTGCCACCAGATCTCCGCAAATGGGTAGGCCAGAACAATCCGTCCACCTATGACGAGATGATCACGCTGGTAGAAAGACACATGATAGCCACGGAATTAACCCAACTACCCAAGGAAAGCCCCTTTTGTAGCAAACACCCAACCCCAACCCTGGAAGGTGGGACAGCCAAACCCCTGGGGAATCCTAGGTGGAGGAAGAGGGGGGCTGAAAACCAGCGGAGACACCAGAAGGAAGGGATTGGCCTGAGTGGGGAGAACCCTGGGACTAAAATCCCTAGCCCACATGATAGGAGAATGATTAGAAACAATGATAGATGTTATGCATGTAGGGAGTGGGGACACATAGCAGCACAGTGTCCCAGCACCAAGGAGCCTATGCAATGCAACTTGGGGGATTGGCAAGTCCCATTCTCCCTTATCCACCTTGCAGGCATCGCATTAGCTCCGCATAACTACACCAGGCCGGTGAAGATAAATGGAGCAGAGACTACAGCACTTGTGGAACTCGGGAAGTTTACACTATATCGGTGTCACTGGTAAAAAGTAGCCAGATGCTGCAAGCCAAACATGTAGCGTGATGTGTGTGCATGGGCCGTGAGCCATTACCCCATCCCAGTGGAGATAGAGGTTCAGGGGAACCCATTAAGGACAATGGCATAGTTCCTAAACTCACATACCTGTAGTATTGAAAGGATATACCACGATTTGATAATGTACTCCCCCCAGAAAGGCTGAGGGAATGGAGACCCTGTTGGCAGCGACTCATCTGGGGAATGTCAGCCCCCAATGTTTTCTGAGTTTTCTCAGGATCTATCTCAGCCCCGAAAAGGCCTGGAAGACAAAAAAGAAAGGAAAGCAGCGGAGGCTTTGGGAACCCGGATCCTGAACAGGGCAAAAAACCGCGCTAGTAGGCAGATGGATACACAGCCATCAGAAACTACCAACACGGAAGTGAGCGGAGGCTTGGCCCCAGCCGTGATGGCGACGAGCCATGGAAGAAGCAGAAGCCGTCTCCTGGGACTCAGGTAGGTTAGTCCTGGAAAAGGACTTTCGGACGGGACCAGCAGAGGACCCTAGATATGATAACGCAGGAAAGAGGTGCTGAGATAGATGGGATACCATTGGAAGGAAGGTCGGGTCCAGGTCCCTACTTTATAGTGAAGAAAGATCTCCTGTACCGTGTGTGCAAATGCAGAGCAGGAGATAACATCAACTTCGGGTGCCAGAAACATCAAAAGCCATGAGCCTCGCCCACAGCACCTGTTTGGAGGACAGTTAGGGGTAGAGAAAACCCAGGCCAGGACACAGCGGAGGTTCTTCTGGCCAAGGAGTACATGCAGATGCAGGCAAATCTGCACCTCTTGTCCAGAGTGTCAGCTACATAGCCCTCACCCACACTTGCGGGCCCCTTTGATACCTCTGCCAATAATAGAGGTACCATTTGAATGCATAGCCATGGATCTGATTGGGCCCCTAGAGAAGACAGGTCAGGGCCACCAACATGTGCTGGTTGTACTAGACTATGCAACCTGATACCCGGAAGCCATCCCCCTATGCAACACAGCTTCCAAGACAATAGCTAAGGAGCTAGTACACATCTTATCCCGGGTTGGGCTACCCAAGGAGATACTGACTGATCAAGGGACACCTTTCGTGTCCAAGTTGATGAAAGATCTCTGTTCATTGCTCCATGTACAAGCCCTGCAGACCTCTGTATACCACCCACAAAGAGCCGGTCTTGTGGAAAGGTTTAATAGAACCCTCAAGGCCATGATCAGGAAAGTGGTGAGCTGGGATGGGAAAGACTGGGATACCCTATTGCCTTACCTCATGTTCGCCATCCGAGAAGTTCCACAAGCCTCCACAGGTCTCTCTCCATTTGAATTACTATATGGGCATCACCCCCGAGGCATATTGGATATAGCCAGAGAAGCCTGAGAAGAGGAGCCAAATCCCGGAAGGAACATAGTCGAGCATGTACTACAGATGAGGGATCGGATAGCCCGAGTTACATCCATTGTATGGGAATACTTGGAGAAAGCACAGGGGACCCAACAGATCCATTATAACCACCAAGCAAAGCTTCGACGGTTCCAACGAGAGGATTGAATAATGGTCCTGGTGCCCACAGCAGAAAGCAAGCTGTTGGCCCAGTGGCAGGGACCCTATGAAGTGATTGAAGCCATGGGAGAGGTAAACTATAAGGTGCGGCAGCCAAGCCGCAGGAAACTGGAGCAAATTTACCACATCAATCTTCTAAAATCTTGGCATGATCGAGAGGCATGCTTAGTCACCCAGGAATCCCTTCCCCAGGAGGATAACTTACACGAGCAAGTGAGGATATCACCCAACTTGACGCCAATCCAAAAGATCAAGGCAGCCGACATGATTAATCGCAACCGAGATGTGTTCTCTACAAAACCGGGGTGGACAACTGAGACCTATCACCATATCCGCACAATCCCTGGAGCAAGGTAACACTGAGACTCTACCGAATCCCAGCAGCCAAAAGAGAAGAAATCAAGGTTGAAGTAAAGAAAATGTTAGAATTAGGCGTTATTGAAGAATCCTACAGTCAGTGGTGCAGTCCAATCGTTCTAGTGCCCAAACCTGATGGTATCACGAGATTCTGTAATGACTTTCGCCGACTGAATGAAATATCCCAATTTGATGCATACCCCATACCATGCATCGATGAACTGATTAACCGACTAGGTAGTGCCCGATTCTTGACTACACTAGATCTGACAGAAGGGTATTGGGAGATTCCCCTGACCAAAGAAGCTAAAGAAAAGAGAGCGTTCTCCACCCCAGACGCGCTATTCCAGTATACTGTCCTCCCTTTTGGGTTACATGGGGCCCCAGCCACATTCCAGCGCCTCATGGATAAGCTGCTGGGCCCCCATACTAGTTATGCAACTGCATACCTAGATGATGTCATCATCCATATGCCAGACTGGGGAACCCACTTGGAGAAAGTTGAGGCAGTACTACGCACCTTAAGGCGGGCTGGCCTCACCGCTAATCCTGCTAAATGAATCTGATGTCAGAGGTGGGATTTTGGCGTGCACAGCGCGGCGGAAGAAGGAGGTGGATTTTTTATTATTATTTTTTAAGAGAGAGAGAGTTAATTGTTTATCACCACAATGATGACGTAGTGAGGGCACTGATTACAAGCCACGGCGACCCAGCAGAGTCGACCTGTGTCCAGGCAGCGCCCAGCAAGAAGCAGTGCGGCTGCAGCAGAGACTAATGCCCACTGATGACCAAGCTCTCAAGACCGAGCTAGTTGCGGAACTGGTAAACCAAGTAAAGACCCTACAGCAGTTGAACGTGGCCATGATGGACGGCTCATACAGGCTAGCAATTGGCTGCAGAAAATGACACGGAGGATGATGTAGAGGCCTACCTTCTGCGCTGTGAGAGGACAAGCCCTACGGGGCCTGGCCTCCAGATCAGTGGTCTGGCATCCTGCCTCATTCCTGTGTGGGAGGCCAAAGCTGAATGATCTGCTGAGAGTGCTGCAGCAGACTACCCCAGCTGAAGCGAGATCCTGGCCAGACTGCGGTAACGACGCAGGGGGCCAGCGGTATCATGAGTGGAGGTACCAGGAGACAAAACCTCCGATCCCAATTGTATGACCTCATCCATCTCGCACAAAGTGGTGCAAACAGTCCGGAGTCCGGAGATCATACTAGAGTTCTGTCATCGACGGTACATGAGGGCACTGCCCAGATCTCCGCAAATGGGTGGCCAGAACTCCGTCCACTATGACGAGATGTCACGCTGGTAAAAGACACATGATAGCCACGGATTAACCCAACTACCCAAGGAAAGCCCCTTTTGTAGCAAACACCAACCCCAACCTTGAAGGTGGGACAGCCAAACCCCTGGGGAATCCTAGGTGAGGAAGAGGGGGCTGAAAACCAGCGGAGACTCAGAAGGAAGGGATTGGCCTGAGGGGAGAACCCTGGGACTAAAATCCTAGCCCACATGATAGGAGAATGATTAGAAACAATGATAGATTTATGCTGTAGAGGTGGACACATAGCAGCACAGGTCCAGCACCAAGGAGCCTATGCAATGCACTTGGCGGATGGCAAGTCCATTCTCCCTTATCCACCTTGCAGCATCGCATTAGCTCCGCATAACTACACCAGGCCGTGAAGATAAATGGAGCAGAGACTACAGCACTTGTGGACTGGGATGTATCACCTATATGGGTAAGCTGGTAAAAAGTAGCCAGATGCTGCAAGCCAAACATGTAGCAGTGATGTGTTGTGCATGGGCCGTGAGCCATTACCCCATCCAGTGGAGTAGAGTTTCGGGAACCCTTAAGGACAATGGGCATAGTTCCTAAACTCACATCCTGTAGTGATTGAAAGGGACTATCCACGATTTGATAATGTACTCCCCCCAGAAGGCTGGAGGGAGATGGACCCTGTTGGCAGCGACTCATCATGGGGAATGTCAGCCCCAATGTTTCTGAGTTTTCTCAGGATCTATGCTCAGCCCCGAAAAGGCCTGGAAGACAAAAAGAAGGAAAGCAGCGGAGGCTTTGGGACCCGGATCCTGAACCAGGGCAAAAACCGCGGCTAGTAGGCAGATGGATACAGCAGCCTCAGAGAAACTCCAACACGGAAGTGAGCCGGAGGCTTGGCCCCAGCCGTGATGGCGACGAGCCATTGGAAGAAGCAGACGCCGTCTCCTGGAGCTCAGGTAGGTTAGTCCTGGAAAGACTTCGGACGGGACCAGCGAGGACCCTAGATATGATAACTCAGGAAAGAGGTGCTGAGATAGATGGGATACCATTGGAAGGAAGGTCGGGTCCAGTCCCTACTTTATAGTGAAGAAGATCTCCTGTACCGTGTGGTGCAAATGCAGAGCAGGAGATAACATCAACTTCGGGTGCTGAAAACATCAAAAAGCCTATTGAGCCTCGCCCACAGTCACCTGTTTGGGGACAGTTAGGGGTAGAGAAAACCCAGGCCAGGACAGCGGAGGTTCTTCTGGCAGGGAAGTACATGAATGTAGGCAATGGAAGTAGCCCAGGGAGGTGTAGCTGTCATGCAGCTGTTACAGGAGGCACTATAGACAGCTGCAATCCACAGGGCCCTGGGCTGGAACCCGGAGTAGAGGGTGGGCCTGGGTTCCCCTCAAACCTCCCAACTCCTGATCAGACACAGGAGGAGTTGACCCCGACTGTGGGTTCCACCAGAGGGGAAGATCACTGAGGTGAGCAAATCCGCCAATAAGCGCAGAACCCACCAAGGTAGAGGAGGAACTTTGTCACACTGCAAAGTTCTGAGCCTCAGTCTGGCATGCCAGACCACACAAGTGCAGGCTGCCATATGACTGAGGAGACTCAGGCATCCCCGTGTGGTAGTGGTCAGGTGTCACCTGAGGCCTTGAATAATGTCTGTCGTCTCTTGGAATCAGGCCTGTGGCAGAAACACTCTTGCCTGAACCAAATCCAGCACCGCCCCAATGAACTCTAGTCTTTGGGACAGTGACAAGGTTGACGTGTTCACACTGAGGAGGAGTCCAAGTGTCTTGAAAGTGGATCTGACCAGTTGGACCTTAGACTCCACCTGTTCCCTGGAGAGCCCCCTGAGAAGCCAGTCATCGAGGTAGGGGTATACCTGCACCTGTCTCTTGCGAAGGAAGGCTGCTACGACTGACATGCACTTGGTGTATACTCGGGGGGCTGTTGACAGACCAAAGGGGAGGACTGTGAACTGATAGTGTTTGTGGTTGACAACAAAACTTAAGAATTGTCTGTGTGCAGGCCGAATAGCTATATGATGGTATGCATCTTTCATGTCGAGGGTAGCATACCAGTGTCCTGGATCCAGAGAGGGGATAATTGTACTCAGGGAGACCATGGGGAATTTCAACTTTACCATGAATTTGTTGAGTCCTCACAGGTCTAGAATGGGTCTGAGACCCCCCCTTGGGGATTAGGAAGTATCCGGAATATAATCCCTTGTCTCTGAGCTCCTGAGGAACCTCCTCCACCACTCCCGTGGCGACGAGCACCTGCATCTCCTGGATAAGGAGTTGCTCCTGAGAAGGGTCCCTGAAGAGGAATGGGGAAGGGGGGTGGGAGAGAGGGGAGGAGCAGAATTGGAGAGAATATCCCACTTCTACCATGTGAAGAACCCAGCAGTCCAAGGTTATTTGGGACCAAGCATGGTAGAAGTGGGATAGATGGTTCATGAAATGGGGAAGGATCTGGTGCTGAGGCAGGTGCGTCATCCTCGGGCGCACCTTCAAAAGACCTGCTTTGAGTCTGACGATGGCTGGGTCAGGCCCTGGCCCTGCCTGGGTCGGGGATAGGAAGGCTTGGAGGATAAGGGCATTGCTGCTGTGGTTGAGGCTTAAAAGGTAAGCATTGGGTTTCTGGGATGTTTATAGCCAACAATTTCATAGTTGCCCGGGAGTCCTTTAGGCTGTGCAGCCTGGAGTCCGTTTGCTTCAAAAACCACTCTTCCCTGTCAAACGGCAAGTCCTGCAGGGTTTGCTGCACTTGAGGGGGCAACCCAGATGCTTGTAACCATGAGCCCTGCCTCATGGCTATTCCGGAGGAAAGGGTGCAGGCTGAAGAATACGCAGCATCTAGTGAGGCCTGCAAAGAAGTCCATGCCACTGCCTTTCCTTCATCAATAATAGCCGCAAATTCAGCTCTGGAATCTGGTGGAATCAGCTCCTTAAACTTCAACATGGAGGCCCGCGAGTTGAAGTTGTATCTACCGAGGATAGCTTGTTGGTTGGCTATCCTCAGTTTCAGGCCTCCCATTGAGTGGACCTTTCTGCCAAAAAGGCCCATTCACTTCGCCTTTGGAGTCAGTCCCTGCTGCCCTTGCCTCTCCATCTCGTTAGCTGCAGCCACTACAAGGGACATGACTGCAGGTGCGAGAACAGGCACTTGTACCCTTTAGAGGGCATGATGTGTTTACGCTCCATGCCTTTAGCAGTAGGCGGGATCAGGTTTGCCAGAGTCTTAATGTTGTTCTGAATTGTTTTTATCAGGGGCAGAGCTACTCTAGATGGCCCCTCTGGTGCCAAGATGTCCACCATGGGGCCCTCAGGTTCCACTACTTCCTCTGCCTGCAACCCCATGTTGCATGTGATCCTCCACAGTAGGTCCTGGTGAGCTCTGTGGTCTAGCGGGAGTGGACCCAAGGTAGATGCACCTGCCACCGCCTTGTCTGGGGACGAGGATGATGAGGGCAGCACAGGGTCCTCCTGACCATCTAGCTCTCTGACCTCCTCCTGGTCAGTGTTAGGGGCCTCTATGCCGACTGTTGTCCCGGTGGTGGAGGCCTGGCTCAGCGGTGGGCACTGTGCTGACACTGTTGCAGCAGTGGCCTGAATGGCCAGTGGGCCTTGTGTCAACGTCATCTCGGTGGTGGTCTGGACAGCCGGTGTGCCTTGTGCCAATGTCATCTTGCCAGTGATGGCCTGGACAGCCGATGGGCCTTGTGCCAACGTGATGTTGGATCCCCATGGCATGGGTTGGTCCTTAGGCAACAGGGGTGCTCAGGTCTCAGAGGCCACTGACTGGGAGTCCCTGGACAAGGACCCCTGAGTCTGGTGATAAGTCCAGGGGGTCCAAAAGGGCCACTGTGCAAGTGGCTGCAATTGGAGGTGCCAGAGTACCACTCCTGCCTCACTTTGGCGCCTGTCAGATCTGTGCCGGCTGTGACAGGAGTAAAAGGAGTCCCCGTCAGAGTCTGATAAGACTGATCTCGACCATGATGATCACGGTGGCACTGATGGGTAGTGTGCCGGGGACCGGTGCTGAGTGTCAGGTACTGAACTGACAGTGTGGGAGACCAGTGCCACTCTGTTGGTGCCGCTCTGTTGGTGCTTGGTGTTGGGGAAGGAGACCGTCACCCCACTGGTGTCAGGGAACCCTGCCGGGAACCCAGTGCTGGTGAGCAGTGCCTTGATGAAGGCGATTGGGAGCAGTGCTGTGGGAAGCAGTGCCAAACTGGAGAAGGCGACCGCCACATCATGGCCACCTTGCCTCTAGACGGTGCTGGTTGTTGCGGCACCAGAGGCTTGTCTCTGACTGCCAGGGGTTGAGGTGCCGGCGTGGTGATCAGATCCCTGAAAGCTCCGAAAGTGACTAGGGTGGAGGGCAGCTCTAACTCCTCTACTTGGCACTGCCTGTCTGGAGAATCAGTGGATGCCGGACTCAATGGTCTCCTCAGGGGAACCAAAGTCGATGGTGCCGACTCCTGTGCTCTGGGCACTGAGTGCTCCTGCGTAGGATGCACTGTTGTTGCACCTGCCAGCACTGCTGTCTTTGGCACAGGGGAATGACCCCTATCAGTCTTCCTGTGCCACTTATGTGGCACTGGGGAGTGGGAGCAGTGCTGGGTTGTCTCTGCAGCCTGCGGTGCTGGGGAGCACCACTGCCGAGGGTCTCTTAGACCAGAGTCCTTCCTTGGCACCATGTCGCGTATGGAGAGCAGGGCGCTCTGCGTGGACGCGCTTG
This sequence comes from Chelonoidis abingdonii, assembly GCF_003597395.2. Taxonomy (NCBI): domain Eukaryota; kingdom Metazoa; phylum Chordata; order Testudines; family Testudinidae; genus Chelonoidis; species Chelonoidis abingdonii. The sequence goes on along the minus strand of NC_133773.1, from coordinate 147,434,080 downwards.
GTGCTGGGTCCCAATGGTCTGCGACAGTTTGGAGGCAAAGAGTGGAGTCTATCAAGAGGAGTTTTAGACAGAAATCACACTCTTTCTTTGTCCTGGGGTGAAAAGCTCTGCAGATTTTGCACCTCTCCGTCTGATGCACTTCTCCCAGACACTTCAGGCATGAGTCGTGGGGGTCACCTGTTGGCATAGGCTTGCTGCAGGTTCTGCAGGGCTTAAACGCTTGGGACCGAGGCATGCCCCGGAACCCAAGACAGGGGTCAGGGACTGGGGAAAACCCCACTCCCAAAACTTATCTATCAACTATATACAACTATAACTAATTACCTGTGAACTGGAAACTACAGCTACATACTAGAAGATACGCTAAGGGAAGCACTTGCTATTTTGCAAGCAACCGCAATTCCAACAGCTGTCACTGGCAGTGAGAAGGAACTGAGGAGGGTCTCGGTCAGCAGAGACATATATTCAGCCCCATGAGGGTGCCACTCCAGGGGGCTCCACAGCCGACCCGATGGGAGCTGCTAAGGGAAAAAGTTTCCGACCACTGTGCACGCGGCACACACACACCTGATTGGAATCTATATGAGCAATTACTTGAAGAAGAGTTATACTTAATATGCCCTGACTGAGGGGTCCCTGTGAGTAGAATCTGGCCTGCTAAGTGTGGGGCAGTGAGCCAGGGCTGCCCAGAGGGGTGGGGCAATTTGCCCCAGGCCCCCACGGGAGTTTTTTGGGGGCCCCGGAGCAGGGTCCTTCACGCGCTCCGGGGGCCCCGGAAAACTCTCACGGGGCCCGGGCCCCCGGAGCTTCTTCCAGTCCGGATCTTTGGCGGCAATTCAGCAGCAGGGGGTCCTTTTGCTCCGGGACCCGCCGCCAAAGTGCCCTGAAGCCCTGCGGTGGGGGGTCCTTCCGCCCCGGTACCCGCTGCCGAAGTGCCGGGACCTTGGCAGCAATTCGGCAGCGGGGGGCCCCTGCCACAGGTCTTTGTGGCACTTTGGCGGTGGGTCCCGGAGCAGAAGGACCCCCCACCGCCGAATTACCGCCGAAGCAGGGGCCCCCTGCTGCTGAAGACCCCAGGCCCCCTGAATCCTCTGGGCGGCCCTGTAGTGAGCCACTGCCAAGTGAAAGCTGGATGGGCGAGAGACAGGTCAGGTGCTCTAGATACCACTTGACCTTTCCTCTTCATTGTCTAAGGACAGAGCTGACTCGACTCCCTGGAGAGTCTGTGCCTCTCCTCAGTGCAATCACTGAGTGGGTGGTCTAATGCAGAGCAGGCAGCCACACTGGGATGCTGCACTACCCAGGGCAGTCACTCCTGCTGAAATCAGTAAGAACTGGGCGAGGTGGCGGAGCCGCAGAGCAAGGCCTTGCAGCTAAATGCAGCACACGTAGAGATGCAGCAGCAAAGGCCCTTCCCTACCCAGCAGATCCTAGAGCTGTGGTTACTAAGAGCTGGGCTGCATGGCTGTGATGCTGTAGGACTGGACTGGACTAGACAAAGGACACAGCAGAGCAGTGGTAGAGGCAGCAGCAATGAGAAGCAGCAGCAAGTGGCAGAGGTCTTACTAGCCCACCCCCTGGGCCTCAAGGTGAATGCACCTAGATGAACCCCGTGGACTCTGGGACTCAAACAACCTGTGAGAGGGATACAGTGGAAGGAAAGGGGGAGTGGCATATAAAACGGACATTCATCCATTGGACTTTCAAGGTGGGAAACTGAGGCAAAAGGACTACTGCCCAATAGAGCGCAAGATGGGTGTTCGTGTACTTTTGAGTCATTGTTGCTGTTTTCCCAAATTAATGCTGTGTTCCCTCTCACTTTACCACAGTTTTGCTTTTATGTTGTACACAGACTCAGTGCTTGTGTGTGGGGAAGGACTGCCTCTAAGAGGTGCCCTGGAGAGGCTGTTAGTTTTCCCAGATTTCTGGATGAGGGCTTAAGCTGGTTTTGTTTTATAATTTTAAGAGGCACCCCTAGATATTGAACCCCTTGGTGCTGACACCACTTGGGAGAAGGTTTCATTGATGCCGTGTAGTGTGTAATACCACCGCTCTACTTCTACCTGATATGCCTTGCCATGCATGTCCAAGGATCCCGTCTGCTCTGTCAACTAACTGAACATGAGCTCACAGTGCAATACAGTGGCTATCTACCACGAGTCCGGAAAGCTTTCCTGAGTCACTGTTTTCCAAATACAACCTTCCATCCTCTACACGATGTGGTCACTAGTGGCACCAGATGATGAGAAAGGAGTGATCCCAAAGCACTCGTGCTGCTTGGAACATTGCCAAGTGGAGAAGAGGGAAATCACAGACATCTCAGGGCCTTACAGCAGGGCACATACCAACCTTACCCTGAATTTTCTGTAATAATTTTATGAAGCCTATGTGTGCCTCAGTTTCCCTCCATACCTTAGACTCATAGAAGATTGGGGTTGGAAGAGACCTCAGGAAGTCATCTAGTCCAACCCCCTGCTCAAAGCAGGACCAACCCCAACTAAAGTATCCCAGCCAGGGCTTTGTCAAGCCAGGCCTTAAAACCTCTTAAGGAAGGAGATTCCACCACCTCCCAAGGTAACCAATTCCAGTGCTTCACCACCTTCCTAGTGAAACAGTTTTTCCTAATATCCAACCTAGACCTCCCCCTCTACCTTGCATTGGTACCAGGAGTTAAAAACAGTTCACACTGCACCTGGAACAGTGCAGGAGACATGATGGCATCTAACTGTCTGGGTGGAATGACAGGGTTGTTAAAGAACCGTTTGAAACTGACCCAGCTCAACAGGGACTCCAGAGAGACAATGAGACCACCCACAACAACTGAACAATTGACATCTGGCAGCAGGACACCCCAGAAGGCGTACCATGTGAACTAAGCTAAGAGCAAAGGGGAGAAGGTGTCAAGGTGGCTGGAATAATGACTGCCCTTTGGAATAACGACTGCTACTTTCACTCGCAATTAAGGACAAAGAGAGGGAGACCGGGCATGAAATGGGGTCCATAGCAGCTTGGCTATGGAAACACAGAAAGCCTCCTTTCTGTGTTCTGACCTAAGGACTTTCAGATTCCATCGGCCAGGTGACTAATACGTTGTTACCTTGTTTTGGAAAGGCTGCCTGGTGATACTGGAAAGACTCAGAGCATTGTGCCCTGAAGGAGCATGGGACAAGCCTTCCACAGGAATCTGGCTTGGCTGGATTTGCTGCCGGGAGAGAAGGATTGCCGGTATCCAAAGGCCCAGTCTTGGAGACCACAGGCCTGCCCTGTGTATTGTGTGGGTTCTCGAGGCCTGGCACACTAACAGGGGCACTGCCAAGGGATTGTTTACATGCTGGGCATAGATGAGGCCCTGTGGATCTGTGATGGGGGGGCTCCCCTTGATGTCCCCCACTTACCATAGGACTGGAAGATCTTGCTGTTGACTATGTCCGTCAGGGACTGCAGCTTCTGCTTGAGCAGGCGCAGAGGGGGCAGGTTCCCAATGAAATCCCGCAGCAAGCACCTAAAGCCCAGACGCAAGGGGACTCGGTTAGGTGATAATATGTAAAATCTTCAGAATAGGGGTGGGATAAGGAAAATCCCAGGGATCTTCAAGCTACAATATCCTTCTCCTGCTGGGTGTATACTCCAGCCCAACTCACTGAGCCACTTTCCTGCTCTGGCTACTCGCTGCACCAGCAGCTGTCTCTGTTTTGAGGAAGAATTCAAAATGGATGACAGGTCATTTATTGACTACACTTCTTCCCACAGGTGGGATTGGGCAAATTAGGGGGAAGGGCTGCTAAGAGTGTATAGATCTGAGTCTGATAGCTGACTCGCAGGTTGGATCAGGGAAGCAATGGGGTATGTAGGCTTTGGGAGGATGGCAGACATTTTGGGCATGTTGGTCACACCTCTAGCGATAATGTTGCAAGTCAGTTTCCCACATAAAAGCCCCCCTTCAGTGTTTGTATGCTTGTACGTTTCTGAATTGGTCACTCCTCCCATCTCTTACCAGGGGCCGTTTTTTAAGACAGGCAATGCCAATACCTTCTTTGTGCCTTAAACTGAACCTAGTCCATTATAAAAGAAAACTGACAAGAGTCAAGAAATCACAGAAAGACATTCTCTGTTGTGGCTTTTCTTGTTAAATGTGGAGCTTAAAATTATGTCTTTGGCTGTTATTAAATGTTGTACCAAAAAATGCCACCCGCTGAAGAGAATATTACTGTAGAACAGGGGTCGGCAGCCTTTCAGAAGCCTTAATTTATTCACTCTCATTTAAGGTTTTGCGTGCCAGTCATACATTTTAATGTTTTTAGAAGACAAGGTTACTTACCCCTGTAACTGTTGTTCTTCGAGATGTGTTGCTCATATCCATTCCATTCAGGTGTGTGCGCGCCGCGTGCAGAGCCGTCGGAGAAACTTTTTACCCTAGCAACACTCGGCGGGTCGGCTAGGCGCCCCCTGGAGTGGCGCCACCA
>NC_133773.1:147423642-147425686 GCF_003597395.2 Chelonoidis abingdonii | reverse complement strand
ATTTCTGTTGAGGTTGCAGAACTTATGTCAAATATTTTATAATTCATAGATTCTAGGACTGGAAGGGACCTAGAGAGGTCCAGTCCTCTGCCCTAATTGCCTTAATAAGTAGAAATGTGTTAGCTACACTATTTTGCTGGAACACTGGCATTTTTATAATGTTCAGCTTGAGCCTTCCCTAGGAAGCCCTCACATATTTTATTTTGATAATGATCATGGTTAATATCTGTTATCCTTGTATATGTCGGATACTATATTTAACTTCAATTTTTTGCTTCACATGCATGCAGGATGCTGGTGCACATGGCACAGGATGATTAGACCCTCTGTATTCAAGGTACTTGATGTTAATGGAATTGAAGATGGGCTGAATTAAGGGTTTCTAGCAGCCCATACTGGTTGGTTAGTTCAGAAAGAAGAAACTAAAAAAATACAAGGAAGCTAGTCAAAACTGCTGAAACTCAAAACTGAGTAAGTCAAAGTCCTTAGGCTTGTCAGTTATACCATAATTGAGTCACAGAAGCCATATTGTGAAGGATTAAGCAGCTCAAGGAGGCCCCCTATTAATTATTAGTATGTGTTGTGGGCAGGGCTGGCTCCAGCATTTTTGCTGCCCCAAGCAGCGAAGGGGGGGAAAAAATGAGCTGCCACCAAGGTGCCGCCGAAGAGGAAGAGAGGGAGTGAAGGACCCCCCACTGAATTGCCGCTGAAGACCTGGACATGCCCCCCCAATAACGAACAGAGTACCGCCCCTTTGTATTGGCCGCCCCAGGCACCTGCTTCCTTCGCTGGTGCCTCGAGCTGGCCCTGGTTGTGGGGGAGGAGGAAGCCCCAAAATATTTTATCTTAGAGAATTGGTCCCCAAACTTTTTATCTCTCACTCCCCCCACTTGCCCTTGTCCATGCCGCCTCAGAGCTGCCCATCCACCAAACCTGCTTGGTGCTGTAGCCCCAGATGCTGGGTCACAGTGGCAGGAGCAGGGTTCAGCCCCACAGAACAGGAGCCGCCACTGCAGGGTAAGAGTAGGGTGGGCAAAGTTTCTAACCCCTCCTCCATCCTGGGGTCTTCCCACCACATGAGGCCAGGATTAGGGTTCTGGTGCTGGGATGGAGGATGCTACTGCAGGTGGTCGGTGCCCTCTCAGCAATTTAATATAGTGCATCCATTGAATCACAAGGCTACATCTGTCCCTACTAATGGTTTGATGCCTTGTGCTGGCCATCTACATATGAGTCAACAGTGTGCCCTTCTTGCCAAGAAGGCTAACGGCATTTTGGGCTGTATAAGTAGGGGCATTGCCAGCAGATGGAGGGATGTGATCATTCCCCTCTTTTCAACGTTGGTAAGGCCTTGTCTGGAGTACTGTGTCCAGTTTTGGGCCCTATACTTCAAGAAGGATGTGGAAAAATTGGAAAGAGTCCAATGGAGGGCAAGAAAAATGATTAGGGGGCTGGAGCACATGACCTATGAGGAGAGGCTGAGGGAACTGGGATTGTTTAGTCTGCAGAAAAGAAGAATGAGGGGGGATTTGATAGCTGCTTTCAACTACCTGAAAGGGGTTTCCAAAGAGGATGGATCTAGACTCTTCTCAGTGGTAGCAAATGACAGAACAAGGAGTAATGGTCTCAAGTTGCAGTGGGAGAGATTTAGGTTGGATATTAGGAAACACTTTTTCACTCAGAGAGTGGTGAAGCACTGGAATGGGTTACCTAAGGAGGTGGTGGAATCTCCTTCTTTAGAGGTTTTTAAGGTCAGGCTTGACAAAGCCCTGGCTGGGTGTGAACCAAGAGAGGAGAAACTGCTTCTGTAGTTGGCAAGCCATTCACAGTCTTTGTTTAATCCTGAGCTGATGGTGTCAAATTTGCAGATGAACTGAAGCTCAGCAGTTTCTCTTTGAGTCTGGTCCTGAAGTTTTTTTTGCTGCAGGATGGCCACCTTAAGGTCTGCTATAGTGTGGCCAGAAAGGCTGAAGTGCGCTCATAAAAGGTTTTTGTATATTGCCGTTCCTAAATCTGATTTGTGTCCATTTATCCTTTCCATAGA
>NC_133773.1:147409446-147422989 GCF_003597395.2 Chelonoidis abingdonii | reverse complement strand
TTCTGGCTTTAAACCGTTGTAATTAAAATAAGATCTGGCTCAACATAAGAACTTCAAATATTCGATTTGTTAAAACTATGATCTCTGTACAGAAAATATGTAGTGTATTTTCTCCATCTAGAGGCAGAGTCAGAAAAATCATCCATTTCCGTAACATCCATCACAGGATATCAGTACTATAGTGCTTCATGCTTTAGAAATACATCGTGAATGCTGCACAACCAGACAGATTAGGTAAATATTTTAAAACATTAAATGAGAGATTACAACAGTAATTCTGATTAATCAAAAATGGTTCAATCAGAATGAATTTACACTTGGTAGATAAAAACGTGGAGTATACCATATTAAACAAAATACAGACGCTGAAAGACTCAGAGTGCTCACTGCTATAGAGAGCTCTGTTGTAGTTCAAAAGCTGCTCTTTCACAACAAACTTGGTTCCATAAAAAATACCCTACCCATCCTTGTCTCTCTAATTACAACAATACTGTATTTCTGACTTGAAAGTTTCTAGCCCATTGCAAGCAAATGCAGTATCATCAAGATCTGCACTATACAATATACTGTTAGAAAAAGATCATCCATAGGTAGTAGGGCCAAGTAGCTACCCTCCAAGTGAGAAGTGAGGGTCCACCACACTCCCCTTGGGGTGAGCCTAGCCTCCTTGCCCCTCACCGAAGTGCCGGGCAGGTGGAAGTATCAGAGGAATGCCCTTGCAGCTTCATTGTGTGGAATTCCAGAAGAGAATGCTCGATTACTGCAGCCCAGAGAAAACCACTCCTGGCTGTCTACAGCAGCAGAAGTGGAGACCCTAAGGGATGGCCCGGACTACCGCCGCAGCGTACCCAAGAAGCCTATGATCCCTGGAAGGTTGAGATTACCAAACCCCAGGAGCACGAAGTTAACGTCCCAGCAGCACAGAGCACTGCTGCAGACCCAGTGTACTCATTGGATCGTTTGTGGCTGATCCCCCATGAGGGCAGCCATCCCTGCCCCTCAGCCCCTTAGGCTGAAACGGGAGTAGGTGGCCTGCGCCCCCTGCCACCCATCCTGGTCCGTATCCCTACACAGCAGAAGCTCCCGTCTGAAGAAGAGCCTTCCCTTACAAGCCCCTTATAGACGTTTTGTGCAGCTCTGGACCTCTCAAGCAGGCGAATTAGCTCATAGATTGTGATATCCGCTGCACGGACCCGCGGCCGAAGCACCCCCTGAGCATGTTTAATTGAGTGCAGCTGACTTCCCCAAAGTCAGCTAAAGCCTGCCAGACTTTTCGCCCAGCCATTGTGCTAGAAACTAGAGGACCTGGGCCTTCTCCAACCTCGGTGGAGCAGAGCCTAGTGTTCTGCAGCTTTGTGCCTTGGCCAACAAGTCCGAAGGCTAACTTGCATTGAAGCCTCCTTCTGAACCAAAGAGGCAGCCCATACCTATATAAGTATTACGCTGCTGTAGCAACAATTCAATGTAGCTCTTTATTTCATGTTCGAATACTAGATCACCTTATAATACCCACTTGACAGCAATTATGGAACCCACTGCTAAAGATTTGCCAAAATACAGAAAGCTTTTTAAAATCCATTAGCACTAAGAATACTTTTAAAAACTTGCCCAAGCGCCAGATCTCAACATACTAGACCCTTTGCATTTGATTGTCCTCGAGAATTCCCTTGTAAAGAATTTCGGAAACACAGAGCCTAGCCTTACAGCTCTACTCCCCTTTCTGCTACAAGGGCTATATTCCATGACAGAACATGAGGGTGCCCCAAAAGGCTTTTCCCTTTTTTATCCCAGAGACTCTAAGCCCTGGCCAGAGGTAGGCGACCAGTTACTTTTAATTCCTAACATATGTAAGTGGAAAAGTAAGTACTATTAAGAATTCCATTTTAACAAACATATAGATAATCCTGCACTACACCAGAAGCGAACCAGGACGTTCGTACAGTGAGTTAATGAAGTGGTACGCTTGAACTTTCTTTTAATGTCGTTAGCCTATATAAATATCCAAAGATCTGTTTGGCATCCAGATTTAAGAATATTGCCTTCATTATATCAGCAGTTTGAAAAATAAAAATAACCAAATAAGATACAATACTCTTAGTTACATATATTCTTAAACATTCTAAAAAACTGGACTGTTTAAACATTTATAGTTCTCTTCAGACTTGCTAGTGCCGTCCCGTAAAATGTTATGCTCCAAAAAGCTATCCGAAGAGCAAGATCAGTCCTTCTAATTTTTTAGCAATCTGTATTAACTAGAGATTACTTCATTGTATGTGAAGTCAGCTGATGTAATTAGTTCAGTCACCTCTCTAATTTGCTTTCAAAACCTTTACTTATAACGTACTAATACATTTTCTTCTCTTCCTTTGTATAACACACACTTTTCTTTGATTCCTACTCATTAAAAACATATTCTTACCATATTTTTAAAAAATAACCAAAAAGATAGCCAGCTTGCAAAATAAAATAATTGTACTTATCCAAATCAAGAATTCTTAGAAAGGGATTAAAATGCTTGCAATTCGTTCTTGGCAGTCTTCTCTGCTTCTATATTCCTACACTTCCTAAACGTAACTGCTTTGCACTATATGATTTTCTAAAAATATGCTTAATAGTGAACTAGTTACTGGAATATGCTCATGCCAAGAATATTCTTAAGTATCGTTACAAAGCTTAACAGAATTGATCCTCTATTTGCGATTAAATTACCACTTGATCTAAACAAATAAATATGAATATAATGGAGCCATAATTATGCATAAGTGTGGCCATTAATGGTGTTTGAATCTTGATGATGCCCATAACCAGAACAATGACTCAGATCGCTGACCTGCAAGTATCCGTGGCAAGAGGTATGAAGTCATCTGCAGTGAACAGTGAGACAATGTCAACCCAACTAGAAATCCACTAACGCTTCTTCCATTGAAGAGGGGTAGGAACCCAGAGAGGGAACAAAGGATCCTACTTATGCACATATAAGGAGTGAGACAGAACCAAACAGAGTCATCCATGAATACCCAGCTCACCTAAGCTAACAAAGAGCCTCTACCAGGAGAAAGAATTGTGCCCCGAAGGCCTCGAGGAAAAACTCATGAGCCTCTCACAGGGGAATACGGTATTCAGTCTTTAATCATAGATTGTGTGTTTATATTTATTGTGCATGTAACTTATTAATGTATCTGTCAGATACTACATTGAGCCACTTAAATCCTAACTTATCGTATTAATTAAAGGAAACGACCTGACTATTAACTCCGTAGTATTAATACTGGACAACATGTCTACTCTCATCAGGTTATAAGGCGAACATTTGGGAATAACCGTATAAAATTAAGGTAAAAAACAATTTATTGTTAGATCCAATTGAGTGAGCATAACTGGAAGCGTTAAAAGACAGAACACCTGTGAGCTGCTTTCAGGTAAACCTGCCTTGTGGGGCAAGTAATTCAGACCATGTCTTTGGAGCAACTGGATGTCTGCAGCAGAAGGTAGCTGGGAGTCCGGCATGGCTGCAGGAATGCGAGTTAGAAGTATCTTGCAATCGGTGGATCCCAAGAGTTCGTATTCCAACCCGTCACAAAACTACCAAAAAAGTATTTATCTTAGAAGCAAGCTTCCCACTCTTTCCCCTATCACGCCCCACTTACTGTCTATCATTGATTAACATCTCTATTCCGACCCATGAAGCGCCTTGAGAAATCCTTATCAATTCAACAATTTCACCCCCACCATTCACCTCAGCCTGACCATCCACACAAGAGATCCACTTCCTAACACTACAGTGCAAAACGTCACATAAACAACACTGTATACCGGAAACCTACTGACATTATTACATACATGCCTCCTTTATCCAGACTCACATCACAGATCCATGCTACAGTCAAGCTCTAAGATAGAACTTGCATTGCCCAATCCTCAACAGGTAAAACACCTACAGACTTCTATCAGGTGTTCGTAAACTACAATACCAGCTGGGTGAATGAAAAACAATGACAGAGCCAGAAGGGTATCCCATGATCCCCTACTCCATGACAGCCCAACAAAAATCAGTACTCAGATACCACTCTTCACCTACAGCCCCCAACTAAAACCTCTCCAGACAGTCATCAAGAATCTAAACCTATCCTGAGACATCCTCATCTCTCACAAGACAGCCATCCCACTATGACAAGCCCCCACACCATAGCAAATACTCACTAGGCAAGACACACCACACAACAAAAACCACAATCAGGACCTAACCCTCAAAAACCACGAGTGCCAACTCTGCCACAACTACAAGGACACCATCATGGAGCTAAACCACATTCAATCACACCATCAGGCTCATTCCTCACACGTATACCAATGAATATCATGCTTCAGTTTCACAGCCCTTCTCCATACATGCCAAAACCAGACATTTTCTAGCAAAAATAAATACACAAACCTACATCAATATAAAAACATTTCAAAAACCAGTAAAAACCACTAATCTCTCTGGCATCTAACTTAAAAGTGAGAATCTTTCACAAAACTTCAAAAACAGACTCCCGAGAAACTGCAACGAATTAATTGCAAACTAGAACCATAAATTAGGCCTGAATAAAGAAGGATGGCACACAAAACTAATTCCCCTGATACTCACACCTCTGTAACTGTTTGAAATGGCCATCTTGTTACAAGTGCTCATAGTACTTCAAAATGATTTCCACTCCTCTGTCAACTGTTGAGAATATCCACTCACCTTAATTTAATGTCATAGCACTGACACCCCCACCCCTCTTGCAGTCAACTCCCATTCTTCAGATGCTGTGTGTTTATACCTCTCACTTATTTCACATCCATATAAAGGGGTATATCCCACAAGAATATGCCCAATATAAATTGTTAGTTCTAATGGTCCACAAGATCCTTGTTTCTATCTTACTACGATACAGTATTTTACTTTCCTATTTATTCTTACCCTTATTATTTTACGCCTTCTCTTTATTTAATTCTATTAATTGGTTAATTAACTTTAGTATCTTTAGTACTCTCATTATCATTTTAATTAATCTCAACTTTTCTCATAAGTCCTGCCTTCTACATGAAATAACCACCCAACAGAATATTACAGAGCTGAATTACACCTCTCCCCCCTGATAATCTGTCCGGGAGCAAAAAAAAAAATAAATCATACACAATAGGTGACTCTTATACTTAATCTTAATCGCTGGTGTCAGCCGCAACCCCCAGACACTCCTTGCGCTTAATCATTTTGTTTACGTCATGTTATATCGAGGTAGATGTGTATATTCTGTATACAAAAGGTGGCAGAATCTTCGTCCACTGAATCGAGTTAACAGACGTATACATCCCTCCCAAAAAAAACTTTAAATTCACATCTTTTTTATGACATAATTTCACCTATGAATCACAAATCAGTTAAATATCATGTGAAGACATCAGATCATCAGTCCTAACCCCCTCTCAAAGCAGGACCATCCAACTACGATCATCCTCAACTGCTAGAACAGGGGCTCATCCTCCCTGATTGAACTAACCTCATTATCTCTAGCTTGCTTGCATATATATATACCTGCCCCTGGAAATTTCCACTACATGCATCTGACGAAGTGGGTATTCACCCACGAAAGCTTATGCTCCAAAACGTCTGTTAGTCTGTAAGATGCTACAGGATTCTTTGCTGCTTTTACAGATCCAGACTAACACGGTTACCCCTCTGATACTCCTCCTACCACAACTCCTGCCTGTTGCACTCCCCATCTGGATGCAGCATTTCCATTCCCCACCCAGCAAACAGTGCGATAGCCACTCACTGGGAGGCCCTTTCCTGGGAGAATCACCTGTCTTCACTGTCACCTTATTTCCTCTGCCCCAGCTCAGAATTATTTATGTTGTTTCAATTACACCAGGCCTTTGTCCACCACGCTTGACCCTGTGACCACTCTCACTGATCCTGCAGTATAAATTACTGACATCACCTTTAAATATACATCAGTGCAGCGGTGGCTTCAGGCACCAGCGCTCCAAGTGCATGCCTGGGGCGCCAAGCCGCAGGGGGCGCCCTGCCGGTCCCTGCAAGGGCAGCAGTCAGGCAGCCTTCGGCGGGATGCCTGCAGGAGGTCACCACTCCTGCGGATTTGGCGGCAATTCAGTGGTGGGTATGATGAAGCCGTGAGACCAGCAGACCTCCCGCAGGCATGCTGCTGAATCTGCGAGACCGAGGACCTCCCACAGGTGTGCCGCCGAAGGCTGCCTGCCTGCTGTGCTTGGGCCGGCAAAAAAGCTAGAGCCGCCCCTGCATCAGTGGAATGTGATGTCACAAATGCAGGAAGGGGATATCACTGCAGGGCTATTGGAAGGTGAGCCTCGGTGGCAGGGGGATGAAACAGACATACAGGATGCCCTTTACAAATACACATGCCACTCAGCGGAGAGAGAGTGACTGAGTTTGGTGCATTGGCTGAAAGAAGGAGAAACGTATCCCTTACCCCAGCACAGAGGAGTCGAAGATCCCAAACACATCCTCCAGAATCGAAGGCAGGTACTTCAGAGCAGCTCCCTGAAAGCAGAAATCAGCAAAAAGAGCTAACTACTGGGCTATGTTTTATTATCAAACTTTAGAAGGACACAGTTACTAGAAATCTTACTGCTCCGAGTCAAATTCCTATTGTGCAAAGAGCCAGAACCAAGCCTCTGCACTCTTTAGACCCTATTTAAAAGCCCCTTGAATTTCATCCTGACTCCATACATAAGACTGAGGCTGATCCATAAAGAAGTTTCGCTCTGATTCAGTATACTTCATGTAAACAAACCCACGACATTACTACCATAAACAGTAGCTCCATGAGCTCTCCTTCCCCAAATGGAGACATTTTGCTGAGATCATTTACTCTTACTAGATCAACACTAATCAGAAAAAACTGACTGTGATAATTCAAATATATCATTGTAGACAGGAATAACTGTTTCAGGTCTTTACTTTAAAACAACAGAGGAAGAAATTTCAAGAAGAAAATTGGATTCTCCCTTATATTTATACAGGCACATTCCATCCCACAAAGAGACGCCAGGCTTTGGGGCTCCCACAATAATATGACTTGCTGCCGCCATGTTCCCAAATGGAACAAAGTTTTCACATATTCCATAAAGGAGGGGCTGGGACTTCTCTCTAGAGTCTGGGTGAATGTCCTTTTGAGATGTCCCTTAGCAAACCTACAAAGCAACCAGAAAGTCACATTCCATTGTGAGAGAATTTTTGTCTCTGCCCCTGTTCCCTTACAAGTAAAACATTTTTTAGAGGTGCAGGTGGATTCTCCACTAGCTTCATTTTTAGATCCATTTTGCAGTCTATGAGTCACTTCAGATTTTTTTCTCCAATGGTTCCCTAGCCCATCCTATGAGTATCCTTCAGGTCTGAGCTGCAGCCAGGCCTCTGGTGTTTCCTCCGATGGTTCAGCCTCCATATAGTCTTCTATGTTCTGCACAATTGCTGCCAGCATACACAGCCATTGCTGGTGCACACACATCTGAAGCCTCCCAAGTCTACTAGTAAATCCACCAGTTCTCACACTGTCCAAGATTCTGACTTCAACCATTGACCAGTAGGTCAACTACTATCACAAAGAAAAGCACTCTCCTAAAACCACTAGTCTCATGTCTTGGAGATCTCCAGCTGGTGCCAGTGTCCTCACTCAGGGCCAAATACACACTCTTTTACGCAGTGAGCAGCAGCAGCAGCTGCCGCCCTCCCATCAAAGGTGACCTGGTGGGCCACAGGATTCCTTCCAATTGAGCCCTAGGAACTGGGTAAAGGTGGGTGCCCTAGAGTGTGCAAATGACAGAGAATTTTGTGTGGATACCAGTGTGGATGGTAAATATAGTCGCACATGATGGAATTTAGAGGTTTTTTTGTTTACTTTAGAAAACAATATGAAATTACACACACACTGCATCAAAAGAACATTGAGATTGCAAAGCCAAGCACTGAGAATTCAGCTTGGTTGATTTCTCAGACTGCAGTGGTTGATACGGGTCTGGGCTGGGCTGGGCTGGGCTGGGTCTCCTATAGCATCAGGAAGATTATTTCCAATGTTAATCAAATGAAAGACCCAAGGAGCACAACTGCAATTTATCACAAGCCGCTTTGCTAGCAAATCCACAAACAATCCCACAAACACTGTGATGTCACAGCACGTAGAGAGATAGTACCAAGTATTTAGCCCCGTGACTGGCATCACTCACATCTCCTGGTGTGGAACCCCAGAATGTAAGTCATTATCTTCCTCAGTGGTTGTCAGGATACAGCTTTCATAATGCCCCACTGAGGTTCATCCATACTTATGAAGGTTTCAACCCCTTTTCTTTATCTATACTTCCACACACCCCTAAATTCGGGATGCCCCATTTTTAATAGGCTAGCTTGTTAGTTCCCTTTGTACTCATTAACATTTATGTCACTCAATCACCAAAACTTATTGTTAACACACTGCTGACCCCTAGGTCTGCAAAAATCCACAAAATACTCTAACTGGCTTTAACTAGTACATTGCAATATATATTTCCTAAATACCAGCAATTTAACAACACTGACTTAATGCAGCATTCTACCTTATGATATCTTATAATACACAGACATTGTTGTCTTGTGACAACTTGTGACCTGGGGTCACTTACTGGTTAGTTCTTTATGCCAAGTCTATCTTTAGGGTTGAGGCCTTGTTTGCCTAAGCTATGAAGGCCCTATCTTACAACATTAATACTTATTTCTGGGGCTGTCGATTAATCGCAGTTAACTCACGCGATAAACTCACAAAAATTAATCATGATTAAAAATTAATCACGATTAATCACACTGTTAAACAATAGAACACCAACTGAAATGTATTAAATATTTTTGGATGTTTTTCTACATTTTCAAATACATTGATTTCTATTACAATACCGAATACAAAGTGTTCAGAACTCACTTAATATTTTTTATTACAAATATTTGTACTTTAAAAATGATAAACAAAAGAAATAGTATTTTTCAATTAACCTCTTACAAGTAGTGTGGTGCAATCTCTTTACCATGAAAGTATAACTTACAAAGGTAGATTTTTTTGTTACATAACTGCACTCAAAAACAAAACAATGTATAACTTTAGAGCCTACAAGTCCACTCAGTCCTAGTTCTTGTTCAGCCAATCACTAAGACAAACCAGTTTGTTTACATTGACGGGACATAATGCTGCCTGCTTCTTATTTACAATGTCACCTGAAAGTGAGAACAGGCATTTGCATGGCACTTTTGTAGTCAGCGTTGATTGCAAGATATTTATGTGCCAGATATGCTAAACATTCGTATGCCCCTTAATGGTTCAGCCACCATTCTAGAGGACATGCTTCCATGCTGAGGATGCTCATTAAAAAATAATGCGTTCATTACATTTGTTACTGAACTCCTTGGGGGAGAACTGTATGTCTCCTGCTGTTTTACCCGCATTCTGACATATATTTCATGTTATAGCAGTCTCGGACGATGACCCAGAACATGTTCATTTAAAGAACACTTTCACAGCAGATTTGACAAAACACAAAGAAGGTCCCAATGTGAGATTTCTAAAAATAGCTACAGCATTCAACCTAAACTTTAAGAATCTGAAATGACGTCCAAAATCTGAGAGGTACAAGGTGAGGAGCATGCTTTCAGAAGTCTTAAAAGAGCAACACTCCAATGCAGAAACTACAGAACCCAAACCACCAAAAAAGAAAATCAACCTTCTGGTGGCATCTGACTCATGATGAAAATGAACATGTATTGGTCCACGCTGCTCTGGATTGTTATCGAGCAGAACTCGTCATCACCATGGACACATGTCCTCTGGAATGGTGTTTGAAGCATGAAGGGACATATGAATCTTTAGCACATCTGCATGTACATATCTTGTGACGCTGGCTACAGCAGTGCCATGTGAATGCCTGTTCTCACTTTCAGGTGACTTTGTAAACAAGAACCAGCCAGCATTATCTCCTGCAAATTGTAACCAAATTTATTTGCCTGAGGGATTGGCTGAAGTAGGACTGAATGGACTTGTAGGATTTACATTGTTTTATTTTTGAATGCAGTTATTTTTTGTACATAATTCTACATTTATAAGTTGAACTTTCATGATAAAGTGATTGTACTACAGTACTTGTTTTAGGTGAACTGAAAAATACTATTTTTTTTTGTTTTTTAGAGTGCAAATATTTGTAATTAAAAATAAATATATGGTTAGCACTGTACACTTTGTATTCTGTGTTGTAACTGAAATCAATACATTTGAAAATGTAGAAAACATCAAAAAATATTTAAATAAATGGTATACTATTATTGTTTAACAGTGCGATTAATCGCGATTAATTTTTTTAATCACTTGAGAGCCCTACTTATTTCACCTCTATGTCCTAAATATATCTCATATCTTTTATCCTTGGATTCACATAGGACCCCATCTCATTCAGTATATACAATAGACCATTCTCGGGGGATGAATCAGGGCTGTGCAATCATAGACTCATGAAAGATTAGAGTTGGAAGGGACCTCAGGAGGTATCTAGTCCAACCCCCTGCTCAAAGCAGAACCAACACCAACTAAATCATCCCAGCCAGGGCTTTGTCAAGCCTGACCTTAAAAACCTCTAAGGATGGAGATTCCACCACCTTCCTAGGTAACCCATTCCAGTGCTCCACCCCCCTCCTAGTGAAATAGTGTTTCCTAATATCCAACCTAAACCTCCCCCACTGCAACTTGAGACCATTGATTCTTGTTCTGTCATCTGCTACCACTGAGAACAGCTGAGCTCCATCCTCTTTGGAACCTCCCTTCAGGTAGTTCAAGGCTGTTATCAAATCCCCCCTCACTCTTCTCTTCTGCAGACTAAATAATCCCAGTTCCCTCAGCCTCTCCTCATAAGCCATGTGCCCCAGGCCCTAATCATTTTCTTTGCCCTCCACTGGACTCTCTCCAATTTGTCCACATCCTTTCTGTAGTGGGGGCCCAAAACTGGACACAGTACTTCAGTTATGGCTTCACCATTGCTGAATAGAGGGCAATAATCACTTCCCTCGATCTGCTGGAAATGGTCATACTAATGCAGCCCAACATGCCATTAGACTTCATAGCAGCAAGAGCACATTGCTGACTCATATCCAGCTTCTCATCCACTGTAATCCCCAGGTCCTTTTCTGCAGGACTACCATTGTTACTCTCCTGTGGACTCTCTTCAATTTGTCCACATCTTTCCTAAAGTGTGGCACCCAGAGCTGGACACAGTACTGCAGCTGAGGCCTCACCAGTGCCGAATATAGTGGGACAATTACCTCCTGTGTTTTGCACACAACACTCCTGTAAATACACCCTGAGTGATATTAGCCTTTTTCACACCTGCATGACATTGCTGACTCATATTCATGATCCGTTATAACCCCCAGATCCTTTTCAGCAGTATGACCACCTAGCCAGTTATTTCCAGTCATTTCCCATTTTATAGTCGTGCAATTAATTTTTCCTTCCTATTTGTAGTACTTTGCACTTATCTTTATTGATTTTCATCTTGTTGAATTTAGACCAATTCTCCAATTTGTAATGGTCATTATTAATTCTAATCCTGTCCTCCAAAGTGTTTGCAACCCCTCCCTTCTTGGTGTCATCTGCAAATTTTATAAGCATACTCTCCACTCCTTTATCCAAGTCATTAATGAAAATATTGAATAGTACCAGACCCAGGACTGACCCCTGCAGGACCCCATGATATATGTCTGCCCAGTTTGACAGAAAACCTTTGATAACTTCTCTTTCAGTACAGTGTTTCAACCAGTTTTGCACCCACTTTATGGTAATTTCATCTAGACCGCATTTCTCTAGTTTAATTCTGAGAATGGCATATGGGACTGTGTCAAAAGTCTTACTAAAACCAAGAGATATCACATCTACTACTTCCCCTCCATCCACTAGGCCAGTAACCCTGTCAAAGAGGGACACAGACCGACAGACGAGTGAGTACATAAGAACAGCCATACTGGATCAGACCAATGATCCATCCAGCCCATTATCCTATCTTCCAACAATGGCCAATGCCAGGTGCTTCGAGGGAATGAATAGAACAGGGAATCATCAAGTGATCCATCCCCTGTCACCCATTCCCAGCTTCTCGCAAACAGAGGCTAGGGACACCATCCGTGCCCATCCTGGCTAATACCCAGTCTTATTAATCTCTCCTCACATGGAAGCTGTTCCACACTCCTAATCAATTTTGTTGCCCTTTTCTGAACCTTTTCCAATTCCAATATATCTTTTTTGAGATGCGGCGACCACATCTGCATGCAGTATTCAAGATGTGGGCATACCATGGATTTATATAGAGGCAATATGATATTTTCTGTCCTATTATCTATCTCTTTCTTAATTATTCCCAACATTCTGCTAGTTTTTTTGACTGCCACTGCACATGGAGTGGATGTTTTCAGAGAACTACTCACAATGACTCCAAGATCTCTTTCTTGAGTGGTAACAGCTCATTTAGACCCCATCCCTTCTCTCACTGTACAAGGAAACAATGACACAAAGTTGGTCAGCATGATAGAGAGTAGTCTCAGCACACCAGCAGCCAAATCGCTGTCAAGTTTTCTGTAGGTATCACAGCAAAGATACCTTCCTTAGCATAAAGAAGAATGTTAAGGAAGGATTTCAAGAAGGATAATAAGGTAGCTTTGAGGATGTTTATGGAGAGCTTCTCCCAGCCATGAGGGGAAGCACAAGAGAGAGCACAAAGGGGTTTGTTTGAAAATTTAACAGGGGAATGATGGAGGGTGGCATCACTGGCCAATCCAAAGTGGGAGTCAACACCAATAGTACATGAGAGATGGCAGGTATGGTGAGGATAGGCTAGGAAGGGTCCTGAAATGTAAGACCAGAAGCTTTGTTTGGTGTGATAGAGAAGAGGTAGCCAATCCCACAGTATTCTTGCCAGCAAGTTAAAGAAGTATGGGCTGGATGAATGGACTGTAAGGTGGATAGAAAGCTGGCTAGATCGTCAGGCTCAACTGATAGTGATCAATGGCTTCATGTCCAGTTGGCAGCCGATATCAACTGGAGTGCCCCAAGGGTCAGTCCTGAGGCCAGTTTTGTTCAGTATCTTCATTAATGATCTGGAGGATGGCATGGACTGCACTCTCAGCAAGTTTGCAGAGGACACTAAGCTGGGAGGAGTGGTAGATACGCTGGAGGGTAGGGGTAGGATACAGAGGGACCTAGACAAATTAGAGGATCAAGCCAAAAGAAATCTGATGAGGTTCAACAAGGACAAGTGCAGAGTCCTGCACTTAGGACAGAAGAATCCCATTCACTGCCTCTCAGATCTCTCACCACTATGGCCTCAAGGTGGAGCTGACATATTGCTCTTCGAGTGATACATTGTTTAGCTAGATTCTTCAGAATCTCTCTTCCTAAATAATACTTAAGACAGTTAAAGAATTAAATAAACTTGTTAGATTTCAGTTCCCCTTTCAATGGGACACCTTTATTTTCTT
>NC_133773.1:147379229-147381497 GCF_003597395.2 Chelonoidis abingdonii | reverse complement strand
GAGTCAGGGTAGCCATGTCTTTATGCCATCGGCTGCAAGTGCAAGGATGTACAGGGCACATGTGTTACCCTAATGGTACTGCTAGCAACAGTCTCCGACTCAAGTGCACTGTGCGCACACATACTAAAGTGGAATGTACATATGCACAATCTCCTGAGGAACTACCAGTTCCAACATGACTTGGCATTTCTGTTTCACCACTCCAGGCATCTTTCTGGGAAGGGAGTGAAGTGTTTGCCAGACTCATTGCCCTGGCTCCATCTCAATACAGTGGTAGACCGATGCCAGTTGAGGTGAAAACACTCTATAGAAATAGGCAATGAGTTGTTGCACTTGGGCTTTTTGGTCCCGTCAGAGGTTCTCGCCCATTTAAGAGTTACCTGAGACACTGAATTCATTCTATCTGTTGCATACACAATCGTAGAATCATAGAAATGCAAGAGTGGAAGGGAACTCGGTAGGTCATCTGGGCCAGTCCCCTGTACTGAGGTAGGACAAGATGGTTACTCACCTTTGTAACTGTTGTTCTTCGAGATGTGTTGCTCATATCCATTCCAATTAGGTGTGCGCGCGCCGCGTGCACGTTCGTTGGAGACTTTTTACCCTAGCAACACTCAGTGGGCCAGCTGGGCGCCCCCTGGAGTGGCACCGCTATGGCGCCTGATATATACCCCTGCCGGCCCATCCGCTCCTCAGTTCCTTCTTGCCGGCTACTCCAACAGTGGGGAAGGAGGGCAGAGGTGGAATGGATATGAGCAACACATCTCGAAGAACAACAGTTACAACAGTGAGTAACCGTCTTTTCTTCTTCGAGTGCTTGCTCATATCCATTCCAATTAGGTGATTCCCAAGCCTTACCTAGATGGTGGGGTCGGAGTGAGACGTTGCGGAACGCAAAACTGCTGAGCCAAAGGCTGCGTCATCTCTGGACTGTTGAACCAGTGCATAGTGTGAGGCAAAGGCGTGAATGGAAGACCAGGTAGCAGCGTGACATATTTCCTGGATGGGGACATGGGCCAGGAAGGCTGCAGATGAGGCTTGTGTCCGAGTAGAATGGGCAGTGAGATGGCTAGCCGGAATGTGAGCCTAGTCATAGCATGTTCAGATGCATGATGTCACCCAAGATGAAATCCTTTGGGAAGAGACCGGCATGCCTTTCATCCATTCTGCCACAGCTACAAAGAGCTGGGGTGATCTTCGGAAGGGTTTGGTTCTCTCGATATAAAAGGCGAGAGCCCTACAGACATCTAAGGTATACAGTTGTTCCTGGGGCGATGAATGGGGCTTTGGGAAGAAAACTGGGAGGAAGATGTCTTGATTAACGTGAAAGGCAGACACCACTTTAGATAGGAATGCCGGGTGTGGTCGCAGCTGTACCTTGTCCTTGTGGAATACCGTATATGGGGGATCCACAGTCAAAGCACAAGGCTCTGACACTCGTCTTGCTGAGGTGATAGCAACAAGGAAGGCTGTCTTCCAGGAGAGGTACAGCAGCGAGCAGGTGGCTAGAGGCTCGAAAGCGGAACCTATGAGCTTGGATAGCACCAGGTTGAGATCCCAAGTACGAGTCGGGCGTCTGACTTGAGAGTACAACCAATCCAATTCCTTAAGGAACCTGAAAACCATGGGGTGAGAAAAGATTGAATGGCCACTTTCCCCTTGATGGAAGGCTGAAATAGCTGCCAGATGCACCTTTACAGAACAGACCGCCAGGCCCTGCTCCTTGAGGGACCAAAGGTAATCCAGGAGAATGGGAACAGAAACCTCTCTGGGGATCAAGTTATTTTGAGCACACCAGTGAGAGAAACGCTTCCACTTGGCGAGATATGTCACCCTCGTGGAAGGCTTCCTGCTGCCCAAGAGCACCTGTTGTACCAAAGCGGAACAACGCAGTTCCGACTGACTCAACCACACAGCAGCCATGCTGTGAGATGAAGGGATTGCAGGTCTGGATGATGAAGCCTACCGAACTCCTGTGTTATGAGGTCCGGCCAGAGTGGCAGGGGGATCGGGTCTGCCAATGAGAGGTCGAACAACAGGGTGTACCAATGCTGCCTCGGCCAAGCTGGAGCAATGAGGATCAAGTGGGCTCTGTCCCTGCAGAGCTTGAGCAGGACTCCGTGGACAAGCGGAAACGGTGGGAAAGCATAAAGTAGGTGCCTATTCCACGGGATCAGGAATGCGTCTGAGAGGGAGCCCGGGGAGCGTCCTTGGAAGGAGCAGAACACCTGGCACTTCCTGTTCTCTCGAGAGGCAAAGAGGTCTAAG
>NC_133773.1:147353350-147379129 GCF_003597395.2 Chelonoidis abingdonii | reverse complement strand
AAAGAGAGAGAGTTAATATTCTCTTCACAAGTGTGGATTTCATCACTATTCACAGATCAGGAGAATTCTTCTCTCTCCATATATAGTCAACCCAGCCATGAATATACCGCTTCTCCTCTACTCCTCACTTACTGTTTTCCCTAGTAGTTCTGAACCGGAAACAACTAGAATAAATAATACAACACACCTCCTCTTCTCATCCCTTGTTCTCACCCTAACCCCCCAATTCAACAGGAAATGTGGGGCATCGAGCCAGGCCCCCTTTCCGCCCCCACAGGCAAGGATCCAAACAGTGAGGTGAAAAAATGGGGAGAACGAGCATCTTTTAGTTGATGCGAATAGGAAGCAAAGATTGATATACCTGAAGGAGGCAAAATGATCTTATCCCTATGTGGCCTGTTTTCAGCAACCATACAGAATCATAAGATTACACACTGGCCACACTGGGGCACCCGCAAAGGAAAAATAAATCTAAAAGAGTAAACGGACCAATGGTCCATTCTAGACCCTTTGACATGTTCGCGCGCGCACCTTTAATTTAAGACAAGTGTTCTCATGGTTGGTAACTGAACTAAACAGCACTATAAAAGTCAGTTTTCAGAATGAGGAGAGAGTCAACCCCCTCATTCTCGGCCTCTAGTCCAATTCTCCTGGAAAACGGCGCCAGTGAGGTGGCACTTGCGCGCGCAACCATGATCCCCATTACTAAGGATACCCAGCGCAGAGCTACAAAACGAATCTCTCAAAACTGTGTGAACTTGGGCAACAAAATGGCAGATGATAGTTCTACATGTTGAATAAAATCATAAAAAAATGCACATTGGAAACATAATCCAACAATATAAATAATACATGGGGTCATAAAATTAGCTGTCTACTGCAGAAAGAATTTGGAGGTCATTGGGGATAGTCTCTGACCCCCTCGCTCGTGTGTCACGGCAAGTCCAAAAAAGCAAACAGTATTGTGTGGGGCATATGCCATTTTTTTATAAATCCTGTACGCCCCCATCTTGAATACTGGGTGGATGCTGTTCACCCACTCATTTGTATACAATTAGGTTTTAATAAGACTAGGACTTTTCAGCTTGAAAGAGATACTATATGCAACTATACAGACGTCTAAAAGTAGATGATGTTTGTTTATCTTGTTCCATAAATGTGAAGCTCATAATGAAATTATACGACAGGTTTAAAACAAATAAAAGGAATATCTTCAACACAACATCTACAGTCAACCTGATGGAGACTCCTCCGCCCAGAGGATGATGTAGAAGGCTAATACCATAATAAAGGGTACAAAAGAACAATTACATCATAGAAGGACAGATCCATCAGTGTTTCTAGCCAAGCATGCAGATGGTGTCCCTATGGTGTTGGGTTGTGTATCGTTATTCTGTTTGCCAGAAAGTTGGGTAATTTGCTGAACAACTATGGGATGGATCTACTTTGAATGATTCCTGTCTGTTATTCCTCTGGGTCACCTGGCCATTGAGGCACACGGTGAAGACAGGATACTTGGGGCGCTAGACCTCACCCTCTGCCTTATATATCCAGAGTAAGGGCACATTTTTATGTTCGATATCCCATCTTCGACAGTGGCTTGGTGCCAAGATGCTATCAGAAGGGATGAACAAAACAGGGCAAATTTATCTACATGATCCATAAACCTCAACATCAGGCCCAGCTTCTGGCAGTGCAGAGGTTAGGAGACATCCAGTGCATGGGTTGAGCATCTCAGAACCCTCAATTGCTAATACCATAATAATATATCCTGTCCTCCATTTAATCTTTACTAAATTTTCTCTTCTTGAAACCTGAGATATTGCTTTTAGCCTTTACAACACCCTCTGTGAGCAACGTTCGCCACACAGACTTAACTGTGCATTGTGTGAAGAAGGTTATTTCATGATATTTTTTAAAGACCTGCTGCCTTTAATTTCATTAGGTGACACTGGTTCTGTGTATGTAAGGGTGTTATAATACTTCCTTACCCACTTTCCCATCATAGTTGTGAATTATATATAAGACATATTTGTATCATAGCCCCCATAGTCTTTCTTATATATTTTAAGCTGAAACAGTCCCTGATGGAGCCTTTTTCATCTCACTCCCTCCTTATTGACACTGGTTATCCATTAACCCACTTCATCAAGTTGATAAATTTGCCGTCTCTACGTTACTATTCCGCGAGTTTTTTACTCACTACTCTCTTTGAGATGGGGCAAACACCAGAATAATACGTTCAGTGTTGTCATGGGGTGTGGGCGTTCATTGTGCATATATAATAATTGTGGTCAAATAATGCCGTATTTGTTCTCTGAGGGTGCTCGTCTGCGTTTTTCTCTCCTCACCCGGGCGGTACGGCCTTGGTCAGGGGATAAATTGAGTCCTGCTTGAAGCGATAACAATGTGTACTTAAAAATGGCACACCCTAAGTACTCCTTGGAGGAGAAGGGGAAATAGGACTGAGGTGAAAAGAGACCGTGGTGTCTACCGTTCCACCCCCAATAATACTCCAGGTCCCCAAACCTCACCGGGCCTCTAGGGAGTTTGGGTGAACCACTTGCACTAGCGGTTTCTATCCGCCTGAGGTTATACTTCCCCATCATCCCGTCAGTCTTGTGAAGGGTCTTCTCTGCCGTTCATTCACTATACAAGCCCTGCTACCATTCTTACCATAAGGGTTCTGTGGGCTAGGCTTCCCAATCCCAATCCAGCAGGCAGTCTCCTCCAAACCTTCTATTTGCTTCTCTGGAATCATAACTCGGGCAGATCTTAGGCCTGCCACAATGCTAATCTTGACTCCTCCCTGCTACAAATCCAAACGTCTTATCTCCTTCACTACCACAACCTGTCTGACTGAAGCAGGGGTTTATATTCCCAGTGACTGAGTCAGGTCACTATCAACTTGAAGTCAGGTGCTCTAATTGAAGTCGTTGCTACTAATTGCCACATGCTGTTCTAAGTTAATTCTAAAGCAAAACCTTCCTACCCATTGCAATGAATAAGGCCCCGCTAACACCTTATGCCTGCCCTCTCTGCCAGCCTGTATCACACATATTGGCATTACAATTATTTTACTTTCTTACATCTACCCCTTTTTCTATTCTAATGAATTCCTAACACTGCTTCCCGCCCGTCTTGATATGACTGCTGGCCTGAAAACCTTTTTTGCATATCTAAACTGACGCCCTGCACTCATTTATCAGGAGACTGTCCACAATGACCCAAATCGCTTCTGAAGTAATAACAAGCCTAACTTAGAACACTATCGTATTTTAGTATTGATGAATGGGCAAGGCCAGTAATGGCATACCAGTAAAGTACTGAGAAACAAGGTATGTTAGCCTCCAGCCTAAACAAATCCCTATCACACACGAAAATCCTGTCATCAACCCAAAAAAATGAGCAGCATCTGCCTACCAAGCCATAATAATAAAATGTAAGTACACCTGAGCCAATTAAGAACCTCTTCTAAGAAAGCAGATGAGATAGCTCTTTAATAGATACACCTGCAAAGCCAATCAAGGAGGCCAATCGGGCACCTGGCTTTAAAAAGTGAGCTTACTCCAGTCAGCAAGGAAGATGCCAGAGGAGGAGCGTGTGTGAGGAGCTGGGCAGAGGCAAGGATGCTGAGAGTGAGAGACGTGGTACTGCTGGAAGGATTAGAGGAGACTAGCGTTTATCACACTCAGAGAGGTCCTTTGGTGTAGGAGAGAAGGATGTTTTGGAGGTGAGGCCATAGGGAAAGTAGCCCAGGAGTGTAGCTGATCATCAGCGTTACAAGGAGGCCTATAGAGACTGCGATCCAGGGCCCTGGCTGGAAACCCAAGTAGAGGGCGGGCGGTTCCCTCAACCTTCCCAACTCCTGATCAGACACAGAGGAGACTAGACCCAACTGGTGTGCGCGCTCCACCCCACCGAAAAGGATATCACGTGAGTGGAACAATATCCGCTCAATAATTCGCAGACCTTCACCAAGGTAGAGGTGAGCTTTGTCAACAGTATTATAATTGCGCGGGCCATTAATTATATATAATCCCATGATGCAATAACTACTTATGACTATCAAACAATGAATTTATCATCTGCCATTTTGTTGCCCCAGTCCACCCAGTTATTTGTGAGCTTCCCTTGAGTAAATATTTGCAGTAATGGTATTTAGACTTAAGTATCTTAGTAATTTTGTATCTGCTCCAAACTTTGCCACCAATCATGTTCACTCCGTTTTCCAATCATTATGAATATGTGAACAAGCACCTGGTCCCAGTACCGATCCCTTGGGGATCCCACTATTTACCTCTCTCCACCATGAAAACTGACAATTTATTCCTGCCCTTTGTTTCTTTTCTTTTAACCACTTACTGATCCAGGAGAGAACCTTCCCTCTTGTCCCAGGGCAGCTCTCCCTGCTTAAGAGCCTTTGGTGAGGGACCTTGTCAAAGTCTCTCTGAAGGTCCAAGTATGCTATATATGCTGGATTCCCCTTGCCCACATGTTGATTGACCTCCTCAAAGAATTCTAGTAGATTGGTGAGGCATGAGTTCCCTTTATAAAAGCCTTGTTGACTCTTCCCCAAAATATCAGGTAGATCTATGTGTCTGACAATTCTGTTCTTTACTACAGTTTCAACCAATTTGCCTGGTACTAAGTTAGGCTCACTGGCCTATAATTGCCGGGATCACCTCTGAAGTTCTTTTTTAAAATTGGCATCACATTAGCTATCCACCAGTCATCTGGTACAGAGGCTGATTTAAGCAGTACACAGTAATTTAACTTAATACACAGCGAGAATTTCAATGAATTACAATCCTTCTTGAGCAGCTTGTAAATTAGAACAAACTTTAAAGTGATGCACAGTAGCTCCCTCTCCCTGTTACTAAGAGAAGGGACAGGATATGAACAATATGAGCTGTAGCCAAGCCAATGAGCAATTCTCTCACAGCCTTCTAGGAATTTCCTTTGGCTCTTCTGCCCCTTTCATTCTTTTTTCTCATGAGTATTCATCATATTGTTGGGCTTCACCGGCACAAGAATTCATGGAAAGTTGCATGTGGAAGTATTTGTGGAGAAAACATTTTACATTTGCCCATGTCAGAAGCGCTTCCACACTCATCCAATGAGGCAGATGGCTCAGTATTATGGGACTTGTCTGAGCATTCACAGCTATCCAGCGTACCCCAAACAGTGAATAGTTACACAGGATGGTTTGTGAGCAATACACAGAATAGGAAAACTGCCCCCGTTTACTTGGAAGCGTCCTTTCTCAAGTAATCACACCAGCAGATCTGTTGCGATGGATATTTCAGCTGGCTTGCATCTTGGGGGCAGAACCTGACCTGTCAGTCACGGGCAGTAGGGGAACGCCCCACCCCCTGAAATTCCTATCAGCTGAGACAATTTCCATTGCCAGGATAATTCAATTGTACTTTTCTAAATCAGAGATTGTTTCAACGATACTTTGAGCAGAGACAACAGTTTCTCCAGCAGCAGAGCATGTAGATAATTTGCACTAATTAAATTGTAACCATTGGTCTCAGTGAGCTCTCTGCTGCCATCTTTTGATGAACTAGGGGAAAAACCTCATGAGTAAAATAACCCTGAATTTTTGGATGTCAATTTTTATCTCTATTTCAGCTCTGGATGATCCTTTTATTTCCAGAGTGGGCAGGATCTCTGGACCTTATCACTCAAAGAAAGGAAACTTTCATATAAGCAGGAATCGATTTTACTATTCTTTATCGTGCTAAAGTCCACAGATCTGTTACAATGGGATTTTCACAACAATGTGCTTCCAGTGTGGGAAAGATGATCATCCTTTAACTACACGCAGATCTTCCCCTTACTAGGGTATTAGAACATGGAGAAGATTTCTGGAAAAAATGCCATTTGAGGAAGATTTATTGACCAGCTTGGTGAATGTATGCTCTTATGGCCATGCAACTGCTTAGCAGATTTTGTAATAGGAGATATAGGACATCTCTGCCCATGAGATTCTCAGTGATCCTAACAATTGGGCTCTGATTCTTAATAGAAATGAAGAAGAAAATTTCTTGAATTGTTTGATTAAAAAAAAATTAAGTTCACTTTGGGAATAAATACTATGATGGTTCTGAGGACTACCTGTCTGAATTAAAGATAAAATGATGGGTCTCATTAGAGAAAGTTCCCAACTTTGAAATGTAATCTGGTTGGACATAATATACTCTCACCTAGTTAGATGAATATAAAAATACAACACAAGCACATACGGATAAAATTAAAAAGGCCAAGGAACAAAATAAGATTAAACTGGCTACGGACATAAAGGGTAACAAGAAATCATTTTACGAATTTATTAGAAGCACAAAGAAGACCAAGGACAGGGTAGGCCCATTAACTCAATGAAGGAAAGACAATAACAGAAAATGCAACAATGACTGAAGTGTTAAATGCCTTTTTTGTTTCAGTTTTCACCAAAAAGTTAGCAGGGACCTCTGAACAATAACGGGCATCTACACTAAATCTGCATACACACGGCACCAAAACAAGCTGACGGCCAAGCACTAAGAAAAACTCTTCACGCAACAGGAACAGCTGGATCACTTAAAGGGATGGTGTGCGAACTACACTCTTAGGAAGTGATTTCGCAGCATCGGCCTTTCTTTCCCAAATTCTGTGGGCAGGCCCTGCGTCATACCAGGCGTATGTTCAGGCTTTCTTACAACACCAAGGCAAGCATGAGGCAAGGGCCCAGGCGGACACCCATGACAGGTTGGACCGGGAGAAAAACCTCTGGTGGGGGCAGAGGCCATATAAAGACGGCTTTGCCCCACCAAGGCCAGATAAAGGAAAGAAAGAAAAAACGGACCCATAAGAACCCCAGTGAAGCGTGACGAAGCCATGAGGACAGCACAGGAAACCATGAGGTGAAATGGGTAGGAGAGAGACCCCCAGGGAAGGCAGTGAGTCAAACACTGAGATGAACCACAAGACAGGGGGAACTCACACCTTGAGACTCGGGGAGCAGAAGAGCTGCAAGGAGGCGGCTGCACACAGGCCTGCAAGAGCGTGCGAAGACCGGAATCCCCACGAAAGAAACTCAGGGAGAACCATGAAGGAAAAAGAAACAACTCCACAGGGGTGAAGCTAAGGCAGAGAGGCGGGTCGGGTGAACCGAATGTGAAGAAGCAGGGATAGAAATACCGCCCGGCAAGCAGTCTGAGAGGGAGGTAGGAGGAGTGCTCACCATACAGCGAAAGAAGGGGGTAAAGCAGCCTATGGAGGCGTCAGGGATCAGCCAATCAAGCTCAGTGTAGCCCCTGAGCGTAGGCAGAGCGGCCAGTGCTGCACGGGAACCCAAAACAGAGCCGATTGTGTCTCCAGGCAGCCAGAACGCTGCGACCTTGGAAACAGAGCAGTTGCCGGCGGGACAGGGGACGGCCTGGTCCGCCACCCCCACTCGCCCTTGGAATGCTGGACTACAGAACTGGGAAATAACACCCATCGCCCAAAGCAGCGAAAAAACAGATGTGGCATGGCCTGAGGGCGAGTCAGAAAAGGAGCTGCAGTTCTGGGCTGGGAGGTCGCAGGTGGAGAAGACGACAGGAGAGGCACACCCAGGAGAGGGCATGCCAGTGAGAGAGTGAACCGCAAGCCAGCCAGCCAGAGCACCACTCGGGAGGAACCGTCACAGCATAATAACCTATAGATACCTGTCGAGTCGAGTGGGAGAGAGATGCGGATGCAGCCCAGTGGAATTACCATTGCATGATCTGTAGAATTTGTGTGGAAAGTTTCTGCTACAAATCAGAGCCACACTCTTGTGACAAGATCTTTCTAAAGGATTTAACCTGACCAACCATGCTGTGAAAGTAAGCTGAAAGGTGGATGTAGAAAATTGACCCTGATCTGACAAAAGAAAGTTCAACCACAGAATAGTACCCAGCTGGTTACATTTGCAGAATCGTGCTCAGAATAAAAGGGTATTCGATATGTATGGGATTGCTGAATACAAAAAATACATAACAACTGATCGCACTGTTTCAAGATATTAATTTACATTGCGAGTCTATGTAATGATTGTTAGAAGTAGAGTTAAATCAAATATAACCTAGGTCTTCATGTGTTTATGTTGATTAACATTTAAGGAGTTCACCTGCTGTTGAATGTAACACTAAAAATCAGCAAAAGGTATATAACTAAATTTATTATGAACCAAAAGGCAAAAACTATATTACATAGTTAGTCCGTCAGTGTCAACTCGGCCCTTCTGCGTCTCTGTATCATAAAATGGCCACTCTGTCCCTTTCCAGCAATAGTCTGCAAAGCATTGAGGGCTCCCATTTGCCCGATAGCGTTTCTCCATTGTTGCAGAGCCTGGTAAAATCGCTCGCCGTTGCCGCGCTCACGCCCGCAGTCGTGGAAAAAAATCTAGATAGAGTGGCAAAAAGGTACTTTAGTGACATGTTGCAACCCAAGCTTTGATGCCTTGAAGTTTCCACCAACCAACCTGTATTCTGCCTTCGTTGTTTCCGAAAAATTTATGCCACTGAAGGAAGCTCAGCCATCTTTCCTGCACCAGCATGGGCAATGCAGAAATCACTCGAAGAAATCACGAATCGAGGACCAACAAGACACCTTCCTTATCTTAGCTTCCCTACCTTGGAATCCACTGGAGGTGACTTGAAAGCTGCGTGTTATAAGGCTGACAAAGTTCTCAATCAGACCCAGGCTTGATGTAAGGGTGGTAACAAAAAGTCTCCTGATTCAAACAAGTGGGATGCAACCACTTCCTCCCGGCTCCAGTGACGTCGAGTGACATCTCTTGATTTAGTGGGGGAAATCTCTGCAACGCCTACCCATCGCAGAGAAAACAACTGACTTTGTATCCATCTGCCAGACAACACACAAGAAGCAACACCTTCAAATCGCCCAACACAGCGCACTGAGTGTCAAGTTTATACACCTCAAAAGTGTTTCATGTTGCATTAGGTTTCCTTCATATGGACTGCATGACCAACTGGAATTGATGGCAAAACATTGCCATTATGCAGCAAAACAGCTTTAAGACTCGTCTTCGATGAATCAATGAACAGTCTCCACTCATCTGGATCGTGAACGATGTTGAGGGCTGCCATCACACCATCGATGTTGTTGCAGGCTACAAGATCACCTTCCATGAAGAAGAATGGGACAAGATCCTTTTGATGGTCACGGAACATGGAAACCCTAACATCACCTGCCAGGAGATTCCACTGCTGTAGTCTGGAGCCCAACAGCTAGACTAGAGCCAATCAACAATTTTAAGCACATTTTCGTTCTCAGTGACCCAGAATTAGTAAAGTTTGACTACATTTATTTCAGAAGCATTTTGGCTGTAGAGCAGTGTTATCAGGGCTAAATGGAGAGCTCCTGGAGATCACAGTACCAATACACTCTCGGACATGCTGGGGCTATCAAGATCAATGTTGTATAGTGTTTCAGTTTTCTGATCATTTTGGGGATCTCTGGGATTGAAGGGAAAGCATACATGAGTTCCTCTGACCGAGAAGCAGGAAAGTGTCTGCAATGGATCCTGGACTCTAACCCACTCTGAAACAGAACCTCAAGCAGTTTTTGTTTACTTCGGTAGTGAAAAGGCCTATAGTGGGTGAACTCCATCTGTGAACAATAGGATTTATATCATTCTTCAGAGATGATTCATGGTGGAGAATGATGTCCCTGCTCAGGGAGTCTGCTAGTGTTCCTCACTCCTGTGAGGTGGAAGGCTTTCAGTGAAATGTTGCTGTGCACACAGAAAGTTTTCAGATGGACTGCTTCCTGACACAACTCAATTGATTTGGCTCTGCCCTGCTTATTCAAGTAACAATCTGGTGGTCATGCTGTCTGTCAGTACTTGTACCATATCCTTTGATGGAAGGAGGAATACTTTGCTTGCTTGGTGTACAGTTCTTAACTCTAAGATGTTTATGTGGGGCAAAGCTTCCTGAGTCAAGCTTATGCCCAAATAAATTTGTTAGTCTCTAAGGTGCCACGAGGACTCCTCATCGTTTTTACTGATACAGATGAACATGGCTACCCCTCTGAAACCTGAGTCACGTATGTACATGATGCCATATGTCACAACCAACATAGTCAGGATCAAACTGTTGTCCTTGGTTCATCTTTTAGATCTTTGCAGAGGTTTAAGATGGCCAGAAACCTCTTCTGAGGTAAGTAAGCCATTGCTATGGTTGAGTAGAAGACTCGTCTGATGAATACAATCATTTGAACTGTGTTGATATTGACTTTGTTTGTTTTCCCATTCAAGCATACAACAGTAGGATGACCAGGAACTTGTGTGGATTTTTCTGCACGATCGCTGCCTGAATCCCCAGAGTTGAAGCCACTCTATACATCAACTCTTGGAAAGTCTTGTAGTCCTCTGGGATGGGCAATGTTGTTTCAGGAGCTGGTCTCAACAGTCCTGATGATGTCCATACCAGAGGCAATAGCACCTGTCATAACTAGATAGGTAAGGTAAGGGTTAAGTTTCTTTTACCTGGAAAGGGTAACCAAACACCTGACCAGAGGACCAATCAGAGAACTGGATTGTTTAAAGTCAGGGGCGGGAATTTGTATACCGGGTCTTTTTGTTTTTCTGCGGCTGTGAGTAAAAACAAGGTTTCCTCCTAACTCCTTCTTATTTCCGAAATATTAATACCCAAAAGTCTATGAGTACAAGGAACCCCAAGAGGCAATTCGGCTATGAGACTTTGGGTTGTACAAAATAGATTGGATGGCTGTGTCTTTTGTTGTTTTCTCGGCTGTGATTAACAAGCTTCCTCTAACTTGCATCTTATCTCACAAGTGTCTCCTAACACATCTGTGAGTACAAATAAAAATACCCCAGCAATCGGACTTGAGACGTGGGTTGTGATTTACATGTAATGTGGATTGGTTGGACTGGTAATCGGGCTATTTATAAATCAGACCTGTTTTTCATATATATTCTTATACAAGAGCCTGTATTTATTTCTAATGCAATTATCGGTATTTTATATGATATGTCTTCTTTTTTCTATAAAGTTTTCTTTTAAACCTGGTGAAAAGTTTCTTGTTACTAGTGAGGCAAGGGAGGAGGGCAACGCCCAACTCAGTAGCCTCCATCTCCCTATATGTCCCAAGGGCGGGAAAGGCTATAGAAACAAGGAGGGGGAATTACTTGTGTGAGCTGACTAGGTCACTACGCTGCCCTCGGGAAGCCTAATTGCCTTTCCGGTTTTGAAGTTCAAGGATCGAAGTGAGCATGCACCCGCCCTTAGACCCAGGAGAAGGGGGGGGGAAGCTGGGAGAAGAGAGAGAGAGCGAACCAGGGCTCTGGCTTTTGGGGGGTCCCCCAAAAGAAGAGTGGGGCACCAAGAGAGAGTGAAAGGGGGAGGTCAGGCTCTCTCACCATAAAATACCTGACCTGTGGCAGGAGCGAGAATATCCAGCTGGTAGTGAGCTGGGGGAGTTCAGGTAAGCCCCAGACTTGGACGCAACAGTCCAGGTTTGGGGACAGGACAGGCTGTGGACGCTAAAGTTTCAGGTTCTGGGACTGGAGGCTAGATTACACAGCACCACCTTCAGACAGCACTGAGAGTGGCAGTCTTTGCACTGCAACCACAGTCTCCCTACCAGAATGACCAATGGTGTGTGCTCTAAGATCCTACACTGAAGTGTCACTTCCACTTTTGTGGAAGGCCCCAGGAAAGAATGAAGGCCTTTCTCTCTAATCATGAATTTTGTGAGAGTCTTAGGTGAGGCAGAAAGAACTGAGGGTATGCTTAGCTGAACAGTGCTCAGCTCACTTGGGCAGGGTCACCAAGGATCAACGAGGGACGCATTAATGATTTTCTAAAGGTGCTACCTCAGACCAAATTTTTGTCTGGACTCCACATTCTAGTCAAGAAAGGCTTGCAAAGGGCATTGTCCTTATGAACGTCCTTTCCCAACAGAGAGGCAGGAAGAATATTTGTCATTATAAGGGGATTACTATGTGCAGCAGGACATTGTTTAAGGCCTGAAGCCTTCACAGCATAACTTACAGCAGAGAGGACTCCAAGAGAATAAAAGAAAAAGGGTCCCATTGAAAGGGAAACTGCATTCTAAACAATTTATTTAAATCTTAACTGTCCTAAGTTTATTTAGAAAAGAGATTCTGAAGAAATGCTACTAAAAAATGTCACTCGAAGAGCCATATGAGGCTCTCACCTTGGAGCCATAGTGGTGAGAAGGATCTGAGAGGGAGTCAGGGTAGCCATGTCTTTATCCCATCGGCTGCGAAGTGCAAGGATTACAGGGCACATGTGTTACCCCTAATGGGTACTGCTAAGCAAACAGTCTCCAGACTCAATGCACTGTGCGCACAACATAATAAAAAAAACCAAAAGTTGGGGGACAATTGGGTTTTTTTACACACAACCACATATGCCCATCTCCCTGAGGAACTACCAGTTCAACATGACTTGGCATTTTCCTGGTTTTCACACTCCCGGCTCTTTCTGGAAAGGGAGTGAGTGTTGCCAGACTCCATTGCCCTGGCTCCATCTCAATAAGTGGTAGATCCGATGCCATTGGATGGTGAAAACATACTCTATAGAATAGGCAATGAGTTCGTTGCACTTGGGCTTTTGGTCCGTCAGAGGTTTTCCGCCCATCTTAAGAGTTACTGAGACATGTATTCATTCTATCTGTTGCATACACAATCGTAGAATCATAGAAATGCAAGAGTGGAAAGGGAACTCGGTAAGGTATCTGGCCAGTCCCCTGTACTGAGGTAGGACAAATGGTTACTCACTTTGTAACTGTTGTTCTTTCGAGATGTTTGTTGCTCCATATCCATTCCAATTAAGTGGCCGCACGCCGCGTGCACGTTCGTTGGAGACTTTTTACCCCTGCAACACTCCGTGGGCCAGCGGGCGCCCCCTGGAGTGGCACCGCTATGGCGGCCTGATAATACCCCTGCCGCCCATCCGCTCCTCAGTTCCTTCTTGCCGGCTACTCCAACAGTGGGGAAGGAAGGGAGAGGTGGAAGGATATGAGCAACACATCTCGAGAACAACAGTTACAAACAGTGAGTAACCGCTTTTCCTTTTCGAGTGCTTGCTCATATATCTCCAATTAGGTGATCCCAAGCTTACCTAGATGGTGGGGTCGGATGGAGAGTTGCGAACGCAAACACTGCTGAGCCAACAGGCTGCGTCATCTCTGACTGTGAACAGTGCATAGTGTAGGCAAAGGCGTGAATGGAAGACCAGTAGCAGCGTGACATATTTTCCTGGATGGGACATGGGCCTGGAAAAGGCTGCAGATGAGGCTTGTGTCCGATAGAATGGTCAGTGAGATGGCTAGCCGGAATGTGAGCCTAGTCAAGCATGTTAGATGCATGATGTCACCGGCAAGATCGAATCCTTTGGGAGAGACGCGGATGCTTTCATCCATTCTGCCACAGCTTACAAAGGGTGGGGTGATCTTCGGAAGGGTTTGGTTCCTCGATATAAAAGGCGCGAGCCTACAGACATCTAAGGTATACAGTTGTATACCTGGGTGCTGATGATATGGGGCTTTGGAAGAAAACTGGGAGGAAGATGTCTTGATTAACGTGAAAGCGCAGACAGACACTTTAGATAGGAATGCCTGGGTGTGGTCGCATGCTGTATTGTCCTTGTGGAATATCCTGTATATGGGGATCCACAGTCAAAGCACAGGCTCTTGCACTCGTCTTGCTGAGGTGGATGCAACAGGAAGGCTGTCTTCCAGGAGAGGTACAGCAGGCGAGCAGGTGGCTAGAGGCTCGAAAACGGAACCTATGAGCTGGATAGCACCAGGTGAGATCCAGTACGAGTCGGGCGTCTGATTGAGAGTACAAACAATCCATCCTTAAGGAACCTGAAAACCATGGGGTGAGAAAGATGAATGGCCACTTTCCCCTTGATGAGGCTGAAATCAGCTGCCCAGATGCACCTTTACAGAACAGACCGCCCGCCCTGCTCCTTGAGGACCAAAGGTAATCCAGGAGAATGAGAAACCTCTCTGGGGATCAAGTTTATTTTGAGCACACCAGTGACGAGAAACGCTTCACTTGGCGAGATATGTCACCCTCGTGGAAGGCCTTTCTGCGCCCAGAAGCACCTGTTGTAGCGCAAAGCGGAAAACGCCAGTTCGACTGACTCAACCACACAGCAGCCATGCTGTTGTAGATGAAGGGTTGCGGGTCTGGATGATGAAGCCTACCGACTCCTGTGGTTATGAGGTCCCGGCAGAGTGCAGGGGGATCGGGTCTGCAATGAGAGGTCGAACAACAGGGTAGTACCATGCTGCCTCGGCCAACGCTGGAGCAATGAGGATCCATAGTGGGCTCTGTCCCTGCAGACTTGAGCAGGTGACTCCCGTGGACAAAACCGGAAACGGTGGGAAAGCATAAAGTAGGTGCCTATTCCACGGGATCAGGAATGCGTCTGAGAGGGAGCCCGGGGAGCGTCCTTGGAAGGAGCAGAACACCTGGCACTTCCTGTTCTCTCGAGAGGCAAAGAGGTCTAAGTGGGGAAAACTCCACCTCCGGAAGACAGAATGGATGACGTCCGGGCGTATCGACCACTTGTGAGACAGGAAGGACCTGCTGAGGTGATCTGCCAGGGTGTTCTGGACTCCTGGGAGAATGGACGTTACCAGATCGATAGAGTGGGCTATGCAAAATTCCCAGAGGTGGATGGCTTCTTGACAGAGGAGAGAGGAATGTGCTCCGCCCTGCTTGTTTATGTAAAACATGGCCATTGTGTTGTCTGTGAATACTGACACACAACGGCCCTGTAGATGGTCCCGAAACACCTGGCATGCTAAGCGGACTGCTCTCAGTTCCCTCACGTTGATGTGGAGGGACAGCTCTTGGGGCAACCATAGGCCTTGAGTGTGATGACTCCCCAGATGGGCACCCCAACCCAGAGATGACGTGTCTGTGGTTAGGGCTACCAAGGGTTGTGGTGGGTGCAATGGCATTCTTCTGCAGACCAGAGAGGGGTCTAACCACCAAGTCAGGGAGTCGAGAACTTTCCTGGGGATAGTGAGCACCGAATCCAGACTGTCCCTGTGTGGACGGTATACTGAAGCCAGCCAGGTTTGGAAGGGACAGAGACGCAGTCTCGCGTACTTGGTCACGAAGGTGCAGGAGGCCATGTGACCTACTAGGCCGAGGCAAGACCAGACCAACGTTGTCGGAAAGGATTAAAGACTGTGAATTAATGAAGCCATTGTTTGAAAATGAGGCTGAGGGAGGCAGGCTCTGGCCAAAGTGAAGTCCAGAACAGCCCCAATGAAGTCTATTCTCTGCGTAGGCGTGAGAGTAGACTTTTCTGTGTTGATCACGAGACATAGGCTCTCGAAGAGGTCTCTGACGATGCACACGTGCTGCGATACTTGTAACCGAGAAGTCTCTCGAATAAGCCAATCATTGAGATATGGGAAGATGTGAACTTGACGATGCCTGAGGGAAGTGGCAACTACAGCCATGTATTTGGTGAAGACCCTTGGAGCTGTAGAAAGGCCAAAGCGAAGAACTGTGAACTGAAAATGTTGGTGGTTTATCACAAAACGGAGATACCGCCTGTGTGGTGGATAAATGGCGATGTGGAAATATGCGTCCTTCATGTCGAGGGCGGCAAACCAGTCTCCCAGATCCAGGGATGGGATGATGGTCCCCAGGGATACCACGCAAAACTTCAACTTTATCAGGAATTTGTTGAGTTCTCGCAAGTCTAGGATTGGTCGTAGACCTCTCTTTGCCTTGGGGATTAAAAAGCAATGGGAATAGAACCCCTTGCCTCTCATGTCTTTTGGCACCTCCTCTATGGCTCCCAGCTTTAGGAGCGCCTGGACCTCTTGCCAGAGGAATTGCTCGTGAGAGGGGTCCCTGAAGAGGGATAGGTAGGAGGGAGGGGCTGAAATAAACTGTAGATAGTATCCCAATTCCACCGTGAGAAGGACCCAATGATCAGAGGTTAGTTGGGACCAGGCAGGGAGGAAATGGGAGAGGCGGTTGAAAAAGGAGGGAGAAGGATCCAGTAGGATAACTGGTGGGCCGTCCTCGGGTGTCCCATCAAAAGTTTTGCTTAGGCCCTGTTGGCGGTTTAGGTGGCATTTGATTTTGGGATCCTTGAAGGCCAGATTGTCTGTGCTGCTTCCCCTTGCCGCGCCGTCTGGTGTTATCCTGACGCGGTCTAGCCTGGTTACACGGGCAGTATGGGTGGGCCCGGAAGGACCTTCGTTGGGTCACTGGCATATGCATGCCCAGCGTGCGCATTATGACCGATTGTCCTTAAGGCTTTGTAACCTGGGGTCGGATTTGTTGGAGAAGAGGCCCTGTCCCTCGAAGAGTAAATCCTGAATGGTCTGCTGCAATTCAGGAGGAAGAGCTAAAGCCTGGAGCCAGGAGATACCCCTCATCGTCACTCCGGTTGCCAGAGTTCTGGCCGCCGAGTCTGCAGCATCCAGAGAGGCCTGGAGGGAGGTTCTTGCCACCTTTTTACCCTCTTCGAGCAGGGCCGTAAACTCTGGACAGGACTAGTGGGGAAGCAGCTCTGTAAACTTCCCCACTGATACTCAGGTGTTAAAATTGTACCGACTTAGGAGGGCTTGCTGATTCGCCACCCTAAGTTGGAGGCCCCCAGCCGAGTATATTTTGCGGCCTAGGAGGTCCATGCGCTTAGCCTCCTTCGCCTTAGGAGCTGAGGCTTGCTGGCCATGATGCTCCCGTTCGTTCACCGATTGGACAACCAGAGAGCAGGGAGGTGGATGGGTGTAGAAGTATTCGTATCCCTTTGAGGGGACCATGTATTTCCTCTCTACTGCCTTAGCTGTAGGTGGAATTGAAGCTGGGGATTGCCAAATGGTGTCTGCATTGGCTTGTATAGTGCGGATGAACAGGAGCGCCACTCTGGTAGGTGCATCAGCTGATAAGATGTCCACTACCGGGTCCTCTACCTCAGTGACCTCCTCCATTTGCAAATTCATGTTCTGGGCCACCCCATCAAGAGGTCTTGATGGGCCCTAAGATCAATTGGTAGAGGGCCTGAGGAGGATGTTCCTGCTACTGCTTCGTCAGGTGAGAAAGAGGAGGATAGGCCTGGGACCAACGGGTCCTGAGGTGGGTCGTGAACAGGAGGAGCATCAGCTGAATCAGGTGGAAGCTCTGTGCCCACTGATGGAACTGGAGCTTCCTCTGTGCCCGTAGGGGGAGGGCGGCTCACTGTCGCTTCCAGTACCCGGTGTTCTGAGGGGGCTGAGCGTTGAGCCACTGACGGGGCACCTTGGGCCTGGTGGTATGCCCACGGTGTCCAAAAGGACCAGTGATGAGGCCCTTGTTCGTGACTTTGTCCCTCCGGAAAGTGGCTGGGGACATCAGAGTCACCCTCAGGATGGTATGATGCACTACAGGCCTGAGACAATATTGAAGTGTGTCTCGAAGGCCACAGAGATGCTGAGAGGCCCTGTGAGGACGGCACTGTTCTGGACGCTCGGTACCGGCGAGCGGTACCGGGAGCTGTGGCAGTACCACAAGCGAGACCGGGACCTTCTACCGTACCAGTGCTGGGCGGTGTGACGATGTGGTTCTAGCGGGACCCAACTGAGAGTGCCAATTCAGGACCAATTGCTCAAACAGGGCAGTCACAGCCCTAGGCTGGGGTTTTTCCACCTCTAAGGCAAACCAAACCAGCCAGACAAAAATGACTTCGGTGAATCCACCTCAGGATCCCGTATAGTTTATTAGGAAATATTAAAATAAGGCATTAAACCCAGACAATAGGATTGGCATGTCGCAGCAGTCCGCCATTTAGTCATTGGGCAAGTACAGGGGGGAGTCTTTACGATGGACGTGGGACCTGGTATATTTTGGGTTTATGGGTAGATCTTATTAGTACATACAGTTGTAATGTCCCACAGGCGGGCTTGGACGGTGTGGGGTCAAGCTATAGATAGAGGGAGCAGTGATGGGTACTCGCTCATTAATGGGTTAACTAGTATGATTTAGAGCAAGCAGGCCGGGTGAATCGGGGACAGTAGACCCTCATGAATGTCTCTGGAATCACAGATCGGTGGGTTCAGGATCCGGGGACTGTAGTTTGTAGGGGGGTTAGGTTCCCTCCCCCCTGGGTGCGTGGAGCCACATCGGCTCACTCCTGTACTGCCGGTGGCCGGTGATGTGTTCGGTTGCTGATGTCCGGACACCGTGATAGTGTCGAGACCATCAACGTCCATCGAGTCGCGTCTATAGTGACGGGCCCACCCACAGGCCTAAGTACACGTTCCTTACAGGGGTCAGGCGCCTAGCGCCTCGCGATCAGGTGTCGGTGTAAACTCGTAGCCCTTTGCCCGCAAAGGTGTCAGTCAAAGGTGGGACTGGCAAAGTGTCGGGCCCGGGGGGTGGTAGGAGGCATAGTTTTTATTTTTTCGGTGAGAGGGCATTGTTACGGCCTACCACAAAGCACTACTAGTTGCCATCGCTTTAGAATCTAAATCTAAAGGTTATTCATTAAAAGGAAAAAAAAAAAAAAAATAGAGATGAGATTAGATGTTTTAAACTGAATCATTAACATACTATAGTAATGGCAAGTTCTTAGTTCAGGCTGTAGCTGTAGCCAGTGATGATGAGTAAACTCGGTCAGATTAAGTCTCTGGAGTACATCCACACTGGGATATGGGTCACAATCCCTTGTGCAGACTTACAGCTTGTACAGTCCCTCCAGAGGGGAGCTCTAGAAGCAGGTGATTGAAAAGACCAAAATGGGATGAGCCTTGCCTATATAGACTTTTCCAGGATGTAAGAACACTCTTTGTCTCTACTGTGGGAAAGTTACAACAAAAATGGAGTTTGCAGTCAATGGCCGGTTTCTGCATACCCTTGCCTGATCACAAGACGTATTCACTCTCTCAATGGGTCAATTGGTTAGGCGCTGTCTAAATGGGCCATTTCAAGCCGGCTAAGCTGAGCTGACACCAGCTTGTCTGGAGATGTTCCAGAACGGCAGCACCAATTTGGAAATAGAGCAGCTTTTACAGCCAATTATTCATTAACTTTCACTACGAAAATTGATACAGACATAAGAAGATATCATAACAGTACCATAACCTGGTCTTTAGAACCTTATATGCCCCTTTACATGGTTTGGCGCAGTGCCACTACAGACCTTGGTTGCACCATGTTCATATAGGTTCCTTATATCGAGCTATACGTCACAGGAGGTCACCGAGATCTTGAGCCCCGTGTTTGGGTGCTGCGGTACGGGGATACCCGGTACCGAGATCGGTGCCGAGAGCTGGAGTGGTACCGGGAGTATCTGTCTGGTGAGCATGATGTTGAGCGGCACCGCAAGTGCGACCAGTACCGCAATAGAGAGCAGTGCCGGGACTGCGAGCGGCGCCGGGAACGGGAGCGACGTGATCGAGAGTGTCTACGAGACCGCGATCTGGAACGACGTCTCTCTGGAAGTTTGGAGGACGGAGGCCTTATCAGGGCCAGCTTGCCAATGGATTGAATAACCCACACCGGCAGTGCCGGGGGTTGACACATTGGCTCCGTCATCGAGATAAGCTCCCTTGTCGTAGAGAAGGTCTCCGGCGCAGAAGGGAGAATGAGCTCAACCCCAGCTGGAGCGGGGAGCTGTCAGGCACCGGACTCAACGGCCCTTGTGGGACCAGAATCGACGGTGCCATCCCAGGAGAAGCAGCTATCGGCGGTGCCGCCACGGACGACAGTGCTGTATCAGATGACGGTGCCCAGCAAACCATCTTAGATGAGTGCTCCTTCTGGGAGGTTGAAGTTGTAGCAGCATGCCGTTTCCCGGTTGGGGAAAGGGACCGGTGCCGAGGAGTCGGTGCAGGTACAGGTTGATGCCGAGAGTCCTTCTCGATACTGGGAAGATCCGGTGCCAAAGGCATGCTCCGTACCGAGGCAGCCTGCTGGGTGCTGGGCACCGCTGCTGCGGGACTAAGTGCCGACTCCATGAGGAGCTGCTTCAAACGAAAGTCCCACTCCTTCTTCGTCCTAGGTTTAAAGGACTTGCAAATGCAGCACTTGTCCACAAGGTGGGATTCCCCTAGGCACTTGAGGCAGGAGTCGTGGGGATCCCCTGTTGGCATCGGCTTTTGGCATGCAGAGCACGGTTTGAATCCCGGTGCCTTGGGCATGGGCCCGCATCGGGGTGGAGGAAAGAGGCTAATCCCCGATCCCCCTTTCAACTATACACACTAACTGTAAAACTAAGCACTAATACTAAGTGTAACTACAAAACACTCGAACTATAAACACAGTGATGAGAAGAGAACTACGAGTAAGCTAGGGTTGTGGAGATCAGCAAAACCGCACTCCACAGTTCCAACAACCGACACGGGCGGTAAGAAGGAACTGAGGGGCGGTTGGGCCGGCAGGGGTATATATCCGGTGCCATGGCGGCACCACTCCAGGGGGCGCCCAGCCGGCCCACCGAGTGTTGCTAGGGTAAAAATCTCCGACGAACGTGCACGCGGCGCGCACACACCTAATTGGAATGGATTTGAGCAAGCACTCGAAGAAGAATAAGGGCTTGGCTACACTGGAGAGTTGCAGCGCTGGTGATGGGGTTACAGCGCTGCAACTCACTCTGTGTACACACTTGGAAAGCCCAGCCAGCGCTGCAACTCCCTGGCTGGTACCTCCACCACTATCTGCTGACCTTCGTATCTTCGGTTGTACAAGGAAGACTGGATGCATACTGGATGGTCGAAGGGGGTCTGACACCTCAACAACAAAACATACAGGCAAAAGAAAAACATTTTTGAGCGAGAGGGATTCCGCGGGATTTTTGTGAACGCATCACCCAGTGGAGCGGATGAGTATTGTAGACACGCATGTTAGTTGTAAAGGCCAGGGAGATCAGGATGAGCGGAGGTGACACGCAGTGTGGAGGACCGCGAGAGTTGAGGGTACTGTGAGAGGTGGTGACACAACTCACCCTCACAGAGGCACGGGGGAGTCCCAGCCACGGAGCAGCAATGGGAGTCGTGCATGGAGCTCTTCTCAAAGGAAGCCAAGGAGGAGCAAGCCAGTGCTGGTAAGTCCGGCTCGGAACTTGGTTCTGAGAAGAACAGAGGATCGGGGTAGTGTGTGGGTCTCAATGGTGGTTCGCGGTGAAATGTGGGGACAGCAGAGAGACTGGAGGGGGACCAAGTGCAACTGAACACTCACCTCCCACAGCAATTGCCTCAGCTTATATTAGTAGGGGCAGTATCCTGGGAATCAATGTTGCGGATAATGTTTTGTGGCAGACAAGCGTAGGTACGGGTGGGAGGTTTAGGGGGCTGCCTGCGCTCGTAGTGCGAGGCATTAGATGTGGATGGAGGGAGCCCAGTATGAAAGTCA
This sequence comes from Chelonoidis abingdonii, assembly GCF_003597395.2. Classification (NCBI taxonomy): domain Eukaryota; kingdom Metazoa; phylum Chordata; order Testudines; family Testudinidae; genus Chelonoidis; species Chelonoidis abingdonii. The sequence continues at coordinate 147,357,735 of NC_133773.1, read as the reverse complement.
GATTAGGGCGCTAGGCTGTACGATGTCGTGGTAAGTGACAGCTTCCGGACCCCTCCTGGGGGTAGATAACAATCTTTGCAAAAAGCTTTCTGCCAGATGGTGGGCAATACGTGCTGCGGGTTGAAGCAGGACTCCACCCCGCACAATTGCCACCAAGGGCAGTGTTACTCCCTGGGGATTCATTGTTTCTGGCTGCGGACTCCCCTGGAAGGGAGGCAGCCTGAAAGGTCAATTGGGTTCCTGTGATTGGGAAAGCAGAGAGCAGCTGGGGGAGACAGTTGCACTTGAACAGTATCCTAATTTTCCACAGGATTATCCTTCCAGATATATCCTTGCCTGCGTCCCTGGGAAGAGCCAGAGGCCTTCCTCCAGCAATGTGGATTCCGCCCTGTCCCTATGCAGTTGCTTGTGCAGCAATGGTTTTCCCCCAGCCCCTCAGACAGTGGCGCGGAGCGTAGCCTGACTGGGACAGGACCATGGTGGCTCTCTCCTTAAACTGCCGCAAGCACATTGCCCCCAGCTCTGCAGAAACTTTGCAAATACAGGCCGATCTACTCACGACATGAATAGACCAAATCAATGGGTATTCACATCTAGGCAGCATACATGCAGGCAGCCAAACCCCCCTCATCCCTCACAAACATTTCCCCTAGAAAATAAAAGCCTGCTTACCAGGAACACATCCTGCCTTCTGTCTCATCAACAAGTCAGCTGCTGCGACTGGTTGCTTCCTCCTGCTTGAGAAGAGCTGCCTGCTGCAGCCTCCTGGGACGTCCGGGGTGTCTCCCACCTCCCCAGTACCCTCACTCTCGGGTTCCTCACACCCTTCACCCCTCCTCTCCCGCGTCTGAACTGTCCCAGTGTGGTCTCGGATTTGCCAGTGGGCAGACACCAACGTATGCGTCCAGCCCTTGAAAAACGGCAGGTTGTGGGGGCAGCACCTGAGCGCCAGTTTTCCCCTCACGGCTTTGCGATTAGACGACTCCATAGCTCTCTTTACTTTAACCCTGCAACTGCAACGTCGTCCCAGTTCATGGCCCTTTGCAGCATGGACTTTGAGTCTGCCCTAGTATCATAATTTCTACGGCTGGTACGGCAGCTGAGACTGCACAGCTTCCCCCCAAACACGGATGAGGTCCTGCACTGCTCGCCATTTGCTCCATCTGGGGCCATTTGGGATGTGGAGGCATGGTCAGTGTGATTGATTGATTGCACTCCACACCTGTTGAGCAAACAGGAAGAATTTTAAAATTCCTGGGCATCAAAGAGGCGGGTCACCTGAGCACCAGGGCCAGTGGAGTGGAAACGATGAGCAGAGTGCCGAAAAGGTATGCTGGATCCTTCTAATACCCTGGAGGCCAATGAACTACCTTTTGTTTGTCCCTACCTGATGAGCAGCGCTGCATCACCGCGCTGGAATCGCCTACACCTCCAAGCAGACCAGGTGTACAGGCCACCTTGCACCAGGAGTTGCAGCGTGGCTGGGCTTTCCAAGTGTGTACACACGAGTGAGGTTGCAGCGCTGTAACCCCATCACAGCGCTGCAACTCTCCAGTGTAGCCAAGCCTTATTCTTCTCGAGTGCTTGCTCAAATCCATCCAATTAGGTGTGTGCGCGCCGCGTGCATGTTCTCGGAGATTTTTACCCTAGCAACACTCGTGCCGGCTGGGCGCTCGCGTGAGTGTGCCGATACCTAATGGCACGGATAATCTACGCCCTGGGTGGCCTCAGCAACAACCGCCCTCAGTCCTTCTTACCGCCGTTCGGTTGTTGAACTGTGGAGTAGGTTTGCTGATCTCCACAACCCTGTTACCGTAATTCTCTGTCTCACACTGTGTTATAGTTCGAGTGTTGTGTAGTTACACTTAGTAACAGTGCCTATTTTAAACAGTTAGTGTGTATAGCGGTTAAAGGGGAGATCGGGATGGCCTTTCCTCACCCGATGGGCCCATGCCCAAGGCACCGGGAATCAAAGCCGTGCTCTGCATGCCAAAAGCCTGATCAACAGGGCTCCCGCACGACTCCTGCTCAAGTGCCTAGGGGGAATCCCACCTTGGACAAGTGCTGGCATTTGCAAGTCCTTTAAACTAGGACGAAGAGGAGTGGGAACTCGTTTGAAGCAGCTCCTCACCTTCGGAGTCGGCACTATCCGCAGCAGCGGTGCCCCAGCACCAGCAGGCTGCTCGGTAGGAGCAGGCCTTTGGCAATCCAGATCCTCACCAGTACGAGACGACTCTCGCATCAACCTGTCCAGCACCGCTCCTCGGCACCGTCCTTTTCCCAACCGGGAAACGGCATGCTGCGTACAACTTCAACCTCCCAAAGGAGCACTCACTAAGATGGTTTGCTGGGCCACCGTCAATCTGAACGCCACTGTCGTCACCGCGGCGCAGCGATAGCTGCTGCCTCCTGGATGGCACCGTCGATTCTGGTCCCACAAGGGCCGTTGAGTCCGGTGCCTACAGCTCCCCGCTCCAGCTGGGGTTGAGCTCATTCCTCCCTTCGCGCCGGAGACTTCTTTACGACAAGGGAGCTTTATCTTTCGTGACGGAGCCATGTGTCAACCCCCGGCACTCGCCTGTGTGGGGGGGGGGGTTATTCCAATCATTGGCAAGCGCCCGAAAGCCTCGTCTCACAACTCCAGAGAGACGTCGTTCCAGATCGCGGTCTCGTAGACACTCTCGGATCACGTCGCTCCCGTTTCCGGCGCGCTCGCAGTCCGCCGCACGCTCTTCCTAATTGTGCGGGAACTGGTCGCACTTGCGTGCCGCTCAAAACATCATGCTCACCAGACAGATACTCCCGGACCACGTCCAGCTCTCGCACGATCTCGGTACCGGTACCGCAGCACCCAAACACGGGGCTCAAGATCTCGGTGACCTCCTGTGACGTATAGCTCGATATAAGGAACCTATATGAACATGGTGCAACCAAGGTCTGTAGTGGCACTGCGCCAAACCATGTAAAGGGGCATATAAGGTTCTAAAGACCAGGTTATGGTACTGTTATGATATCTTCTTATGTCTGTATCAATTTTCGTAGTGAAAGTTAATGAATAATTGGCTGTAAAAGCTGCTCTATTTCCAAATTGGTGCTGCCGTTCTGGAACATCTCCAGACAAGCTGGTGTCAGCTCAGCTTAGCCGGCTTGAAATGGCCCATTTAGACAGCGCCTAACCAATTGACCCATTGAGAGAGTGAATACGTCTTGTGATCAGGCAAGGGTATGCAGAAACCGGCCATTGACTGCAAACTCCATTTTTGTTGTAACTTTCCCACAGTAGAGACAAAGAGTGTTCTTACATCCTGGAAAAGTCTATATAGGCAAGGCTCATCCCATTTTGGTCTTTTCAATCACCTGCTTCTAGAGCTCCCCTCTGGAGGGACTGTACAAGCTGTAAGTCTGCACAAGGGATTGTGACCCATATCCCAGTGTGGATGTACTCCAGAGACTTAATCTGACCGAGTTTACTCATCATCACTGGCTACAGCTACAGCCTGAACTAAGAACTTGCCATTACTATAGTATGTTAATGATTCAGTTTAAAACATCTAATCTCATCTCTATTTTTTTTTTTTTTTTCCTTTTAATGAATAACCTTTAGATTTAGATTCTAAAGCGATGGCAACTAGTAGTGCTTTGTGGTAGGCCGTAACAATGCCCTCTCACCGAAAAAATAAAAACTATGCCTCCTACCACCCCCCGGGCCCGACACTTTGCCAGTCCCACCTTTGACTGACACCTTTGCGGGCAAAGGGCTACGAGTTTACACCGACACCTGATCGCGAGGCGCTAGGCGCCTGACCCCTGTAAGGAACGTGTACTTAGGCCTGTGGGTGGGCCCGTCACTATAGACGCGACTCGATGGACGTTGATGGTCTCGACACTATCACGGTGTCCGGACATCAGCAACCGAACACATCACCGGCCACCGGCAGTACAGGAGTGAGCCGATGTGGCTCCACGCACCCAGGGGGGAGGGAACCTAACCCCCCTACAAACTACAGTCCCCGGATCCTGAACCCACCGATCTGTGATTCCAGAGACATTCATGAGGGTCTACTGTCCCCGATTCACCCGGCCTGCTTGCTCTAAATCATACTAGTTAACCCATTAATGAGCGAGTACCCATCACTGCTCCCTCTATCTATAGCTTGACCCCACACCGTCCAAGCCCGCCTGTGGGACATTACAACTGTATGTACTAATAAGATCTACCCATAAACCCAAAATATACCAGGTCCCACGTCCATCGTAAAGACTCCCCCCTGTACTTGCCCAATGACTAAATGGCGGACTGCTGCGACATGCCAATCCTATTGTCTGGGTTTAATGCCTTATTTTAATATTTCCTAATAAACTATACGGGATCCTGAGGTGGATTC